>NC_041383.1:381670032-381738448 GCF_002162155.2 Triticum dicoccoides | reverse complement strand
GGGGGGGGGGGGTGCAAGACGACATATGCCACAAGGTGGCTTTGTGTGAGGGCAAGACTGCTACCGGAATATCCGGGGACGGGTATGCGAGTAGCACGCGCTAGTTTACCCAGGTTCGGGGCTCTCCGGAGAGATAATACCCCTACTCCTGCATGTCTGAGTATATATCTAGGATGTACGTCGGACAGTACAAAGTGCTCCTGGAGCTGTATCTGGAGTCAGTGCCATAGGCATCTGACTTGGTATATATGCATATAGGCTAGTGGCTGCATGTGCCTGAGCATGCATGCGTGAGTGGCCTTGTGGCCGGCCAAGTGCATGTGGCGTGGCTATCTCCCTCTGGTGGATGGATGGATGGGTGCCTTATATAGGCATGGGAGTAGCTTACTACCTAAGCTAAGGTAGTGGACATGAGGGCATGGTGTGGGTGTCATGCTTGTCTCCTGGGTCACGTCATAAATAGTGCCCAGGGACAAGTGACACTGTACATGATGGCGTCGTGGTACGGTTGTCTTGTCCGCGGTATGGTCGTCTCATCGGAGTCTTGTCGGTGTCGGGTCGGGCTGCAGTCGGCAGCCGGCAGCCGGCGGGGCAGAGTAGTCGGACGGGGAGTCGGCAGGAGCGGCCGGGCAGTCAGACTGAGGGGCTTTGCTAGCCCCGATGTCTTGAAATATCGTCTTGCCGTCTTCGGGGTACCCGTCGCCCATTACTCCGACATTCACCAAACAAGTGTTGTCATCAAGCATAGCATAGGGTGTGACAAAGGATTGTGACATGGCATGTAAGCATATCAATCGAGCACAAGCAAAGATATCATGGGGACAAGTATGCAAATGTGAGTTAGAGATGTAAATATGTGTGACAAGAGAATGAGCATCTACCTCGAGGTCATAGAAAGAATTCACAAATTGCTCAATGAAAGGTCTATGGTAGGCATGAGAATCATTCACAACACCAAATAAAATGAAGTGTCTAAACACATGGGTCAAGTGCAAGACAATCCAAGCATAATGTGCATAGGGTGTAGTGAATATAGTGTGGCACTCAACACAATAGAAAGAGCAATTGTTCATCATGTGTGAGGCAATCAAGTGAATCATGTGATAAGCAAAGGGACATGACATATGTGAAGAAATGATATTGGTGCAACCAACCATATGATAGTAGCAAGTAGTCCAAGAATTGGATACAACACACAAGGTATATATGTCATGAGGCATGGAAATGTGGCAATCATGGGTGAAAGCAATATCTCGAACAAGCGTGCAAATGGTGTAAGCAACAAATGATGTATGATCCACAATATTCAAGCTCAAGAAGGATGTGACCTTGAAAGCATGTACTTGTGCATTCTTCACAATGCCGAAGTTGTAGGAAATGTGGTGTAGAAGCGAGTCGTGGTAGAATGTATGAGGCTCGCTCTCAAGAGCTCGAATGGTCAACTCACGTGAAGTGGAAGTCGACACAAAGTCCAAGTATCCTACACATGCACACAAAAAAACAAAAAAATGTATGCACATGGTAGATAAACACATCATCCATCATGATGGTTCTCTTCTATTGCACATAACCATTAGAAGCACAAGTGCGTGAATAATATGCAGCAACAATGGCAATATTCATGGCACTAGGTATATGATGCAAAGAGGTAAGACAAGCATGCTTCACGAGAAATATGTCAAAATCTTCAATCATATGCGAGAATGCTATGGGGGCAATCTTATTAGCAAGACTAGAATCATTGCTGCACTCAATACATGTCAAATCATCTAGCATGAGAGATGAAACATATGGAGATATGTGACAAGAAGCAATAACAATCATGTGCAAAGCATGGAAATGGTTGTCATCAACCGCATGAAATGAGCAAGTATGAATCATGGGTGATGCAATACAAGATAGTGTCGGCGTTCTAGGAACGGGGGTACCCAGACTTGCCTGACTACGGCCTGCGGCGTGGCTCAAGGAGTGGCCCAGTACGGCCCATCTTCATCAACACATGCTCAAGACCCTCGCGAGGGGCCAAGCCTCGCGGGGCGGACGACAGGAGGCTTCCTCGGGCACAACCTCGTTAGGCTGGCTCGCGAGGAGGCGGAGAGATCATGGCGAGGTACCTCACGAGGTGCCCGTGATGCAAGCCATGACGACCGAGGCCAGGCGGGCGCTAGGCCGGGCGCCGGCCTGCGCAGAGTCCTTGTTTCCTCTTTGGTGCAAAGGGGGCAAGCGCAGGTAAGAGTATCAAGCAAAGGCAACCATTTCGGTGCAACAAGACCAAGACCAGCAGGACGGCAGAACGGAGGTCATCGTGGAGCCCAAGCCGGCGTCATCGTCAGGGTCTTTGGCAGGCGAGGACCAACTTTAGTCAGGATAAATGTACTAGATGTTCCCCTTCAAAATGGCCAATTGTTGGCGTGCTTCCCGCTCAATATTTGAGAAGAGGCCCAGGGCCTCCGCCTATAAATAGGACTAGCCACCCACAGGGCAGGGGACGGAAAAATCGGGAGATAGATAGATAGAGAGAGAGAGAGAGGCGACTGAACTCCCCCTAGCAGTTCATCGCTCTAGCCAAGAATAGACCCTCGCGAGGCTGTTCTTCCTTGTACTGTCCATCATCAGCCCTTGAGGCAATCCACACACCACAAACTAGAGTAGGGTATTACACCACAATGGTGGCCTGAACCAGTACAAATCTTGTGTCCCTTGTGTTGTTCTTCGTGTAGGTTTAGATCCTTACAAGGCGACGAGACATGAGTAGGCAGGAGGTGTAATCTCCGCGCGCACCCCAGAGTTCGAACCTTGAGGGTCTGCCGGAACCCGAAACCCGACATTTGGCGCGCCAGGTAGGGGTGCGCCGGAATTCGTCTTCTGTCGCCTCGTGTTTCGCCGCCCATCGCATCCATGTCAGATGCTCGTCGAGCCCGCGCCGAGCGCCGGTCCGCTCTCGCCACTCGCGTCACCCAGATGCCCCCCGTCGGTGGGCGCCCCCGCCGTTCCCCGTCGCCTGCCGTCAACGCCGCCACCGGCCGGCGGGGAACGAGCAGCTGGCGTCGTCCCTGCATCCTTCGGTGCGGCGAGAAGGCCGCACTGCCACCCCGTCGCTGACTCCAGCCGGTTCCTCGTCCCACGCCCGTCGCGCTCCTGCGGACGCGCACGCCGCGCTGCTCCTGGTGCGGGAACTCCTACACTAACGTCCCATCGACGACCTCTACGACGAGTGGCTCACCCGCATCACCGAGCTAGTCAGCGCCGCTGGGGGCTCCCCTGTGCCATCCCTCTCGCTGCACCGCGCCCCGCCCTGCGCGGGCGACAAAGCTCTGGGGGCGCCTCAGCCGCCTTCCCCTCAAGAAGGCGCCTTGGCCCCAAGGCGCGTGGCCCCTGGGCGGAACCCACTCCGTCCGGCGCCAGCACAGCAAGAGAAGAGCTGCCAAGAGATCCCTCACCCCCAAGAAGCCGCCCGTGTGCTCCCCACACCGGCCTGACACGAACGCGCTCCTGCTCCAGCACATCAAGACCCCGCGCTGCACCTGGCGGCAGCGCACAGAGACTTCCAAGATCAAGCTCTCCGTCACCCAAGGCCTCCCGCGGCCACTGCAGGCTGCCGTGCCTTCACCGCCGAGCAGCGCAGCGTGGCCTGGCCGGGCAAGTTCAAGCCAGATCTGCCCCCACGCTACGATGGCACGTCTGACCCTGTGGAGTTCCTCCAGCTCTATGAGCTGGGCATCGAAGCCGCCAACAGGGACGAGAAGGTCATGGCAAACTGGTTCCCCATGGCGCTCAAGGACGACGCCCGCACCTGGCTCCTAGCACGATATCCTCCTGGGACGAGATGCGCACCCGATTCATCGCCAACTTCCAAGGCACCCGCGACCAGCCCCCGACCATGAGCGACTTGCGCCGCATCAAACAACAGCCATGAGAGACTCTGCAGAAGTTCATCCAACGTTTCAACAGCGCTCGCCTTAAGATCCCCAAGGTGTCTATGGCCGAGGAGGAGGAAGAGGTGGAGGACGATGGGAAGACCGTGGCCCTCGCCAAGGGTGGCGTGACCGACCTCGCGAGGACCGCTGGCAGGACCAGCCTCGCGAGGGAGGTTGGAGGGACCCACCTCGCGAGGGGGGTTGGAGGGATCAGCCTCGCGAGGATCGCCCACAAGGCAACGCGAGCCTCCCTCCCCTGCCACCACAGCCGAGGAGGAATGAATACCATCATCAGGGCGAGGGAGTTGGAGGCTTCCAGGAGCCGCGCGCAATCGCTTGCATCTTGGGCGGCGCTCAAGCCCCGGCCTCTCAACGCATCTTCAAGCAGTTTGCTCGCGAAGTGAATGCAGTCCTCCCCAAGCTTGAGGCCACACGCCCTCTCAGGTGGTCAGCGTGCGCTATCACGTTCAGCTCAGCGGATCAGCTCAAGTGCGCGGCCACAGCCGGAGTCCTCCTGATGCTTTGTTCCCCAGTCATCAGCAATGTGCAAGTCACCAGGACCCTCATCGATGGCGGAGCAGGGCTTAATGTCCTATCCGTCGAGACGTTCAACAATCTCCAAGTGCCCTACAATCAGCTGCAGCCTACCAACCCTTTCTCAGGAGTCACTGATGGTTTCACGGTTCCAATAGGGCAGGTCCGCCTTCCTGTTACCTTCGGGAAGCGCGACAACTACCGCACCGAGCTCATTGACTTCGACGTTGCTCACATTCGCCTGCCGTACAATGCCATCCTCGAGTACCCAGCCCTGGCCAAGTTCATGGCCGTGACTCATTACGGTTACAATGTCCTCAAGATGCCAGGAAGCGGTGGAGTCATCACGGTGCCTTGTGAAGAGAGAGACGCTGTGTGTTCTCTGGAGCGTGCTTTCCAAGCCGCATCAATTGAAGACCCAAATTACAGGAGCGGGAGGCTTCTCGAGGCTGCTCCTAAGAAGAAGAAGACATCACCTGGTCCGACCCCTCGGGAGGCAGTCCCCTCAGGGACCGCGCCTATTCAGGGGGCGCCTCCTTCTGTCGCATAGGAAGGCGCGCCCGTCGCCCTCCTCGGGCAAGGCTCGGGGGCTCTCTCCTGGAGGGCCATCGACTTTGCTAAGATCACGAGGGAGGCGCTCGAGCACCACTTGGAGGCGTGCTTCAACGCATGTTTCCCTCGGGAAGGAGCAAGGCAAGGAGGGCAGAGCCCTCGGGAGTTTGTCAGCGAGATCATTCAGGAGCTGCAGGAGTAAAGAGTCATGAGTGGCAGCCGCCGCTTACCTGCCGTAGCTCCCCATCCAGGCGAGGATGGTGGGCTGCGCGTCTGCATCGACATACCAGGACTCAACCGAGCCGCCTCTCAGGAGCGCCTCTGGCCCTCACGCGTGGGATGCTGCGAAGGTCCACCCCACAGCTATGTTCGCATGCCTTACGGCCTGCCGAACGCGGCTGCCGTGCGTCAGCGCCTCATGAGGAGCATCCTGGAGTTTCAAGAGGTCAGACATTCAACAGTCCTGGCGGAGATGGAGATGGTCCGCGAGGAGCCGTCGGCGCCTCCGGAGCCTCCCGAGGCCCCTGGGCCTGGGGGCTCGTGAAGATCGTCTCCCGTAGTGCACGCCGTCCGCTGCTTCAGCATCCCTTCATCTTCAGCATTATCAGGTGACATCCTTCGAATTTCATTTTTAGCTGGGAGCGCCCCCCCCAGGGCTGCATCATTCCCAGGCCGCGTGGGTCCGTCCCTGCGGCGTGTATCCCTTTGGTTCATGTTTCTAGTTACTTTATCGAGGGCGCCCCTCGGGCTGCATTATCCCCAAAGTCGCTCGGGCCCGACCCAGCGATTTTCGTCTTTTTCTGCGCCTATTTAAATGGATTTGCTCCTTCATGATTAATGTGCTTGACTTAATCACCCTCTCAATTGACACCAACTGATGGAGCTGCTCCCTCATGGCACGACGCTTGCGCATGGGTCCGTCCCTGCAACGTCGACAAACCTGGATGGCTGAGCTCTGGCCGCGGCAACACTGCAGGGCGCCACCTCACCAAGCCTTCAGTGCCTCGTCACCTTCCCAGAGCAACCAGCACCTGGCCGGCAATTGTAACGGCAAACCCTTGCTTTTCTCATGATGAACCCGCATGATCGCTTTAAGGAGCAGCGTCGGGCGAGGTCTCCGCAGCGTCTCCTTCGCTCTCGTCTGCGCGAACAGCTTGCACGTTAAAGGGGGGGGGTACCTGAGCATCGCGACTCATGGACTCTTACTAGCTCTCCAGCCCTCACCTCCTGGCCTTGACCACGACATCGCGACCTGGCATACCAGTGACGGCTGAGCTCGCTCGAGGGCCAGGACCTGAGGACGTAGAGCACGAGGGGGAACAAAGGCGAGAGGGAAGAGGCACGTGGGGACCTCGCCAGGCAACTCCTCAGCTGTCAGTGCGCGGGCCCGGCGCCGCGCCAAGGAGTGGCTTCTGACCCCCGAGATAAGTCATCCTCCGGAAATACTACCTATCGCAACACCAACCTCGCACCTAATGCGGTTCCGTTTTGGCAACGTCACACTCCTTTCTCACTGAACGATGATTGCTTGAGCGCTAAAGGGGACCTCCTGAGCATCGTGACTCAGGGGCTCTTACTGGACCCCGGGCCGCTCATCCTCCTGGCCTTGACCACGACATCGCGACCTGGCATACCAGCGACGGCTGAAGCCTGCCTTGGGACCGGGACCTGTTGGCGCAGAGCGTTAAGTCCTCGCGAGGTTCGAAAGGAGGAACTAAGCTAAGACGGGGCGAGCATCTCGCACCGCTTCATGATAAGGATCATATTAACAAATGGAACTACAAGCACCTTACAAACCCCCACGGGGTGTGTTCTTTGATTCCTTGCAGGGAACAAAAGGAGCAAATCCTAAAGAGTGCTAACTACGCGCGCCTCCGCAAGATACGCCATCATCAACAATGGGCCGTCAGCCACCGACACCAACCCCATACAGATCAGAGGTGACGGCGGCCTGACGAGCCCGCCCTGCTCCGAGAGCGACGCAAGCTCGGGGGCTTGTAGCTGTCGTCGCTCGTCTCCAGAGTCGCGAAGAGCTCGGCGGAGTCGCTGGATCCTCCGACACCTCCGCTGCCTGAGGAGCTGCTGGGGAAGCGATTGGCGAGCCTAGTCCTTGCCGCGGCAGGGCCCCGACCGCCTTTCTCGGGGCAGCACTCAAGCCGGCGTCCCTCCGCGTCGAAGACCTTGAAGAACATGATGGAGGCGCCATCGTACTCGAGGTGGATTACGAGGACGACACCCGTCCTGCAGACCCGGGCGATCTCGCCCCAGCCACGGGTCAGGTAGACCCTGCCAGGAGCGACGACCTTGACCTCCGCTTCGGTCGCAGGGGTATTGCAGTCAGCATGCTGCAGCCAAAGCTCGATAGGCCCCCTCGGTGGGATCTCAAAGGCGAAGGAAGGAGGGAGGCGAATCCAAGACCGAGGAGGCATGGCGGCGTGAAGCACGAGCTCGCGAGAGGAGCCCCAACATGAACTCCAGGAGGAATGACACGCACCGCCGTGATCCGTCGGCGGCGACGGCGCCTCTGGCGGTGTCGCTCGGCGTCAGCACCTTTAGGACCCTCGATCCGGGCGTACAAGGGCAATCGGAATCCAGGCGGCGGCTGCTCGAACCATGGCCTCGACCCCTCCTACCAAGCACCCCCTTCTACGTGGCAGGAGGCGGGCCGTTTCTTCGGAGGAAGCGGGACAGGACCCTCTCGGGGATCCTTCCCCTTCTCTTCGGGGAGAACCGATGGATCGGTGCCATTGGCGTAGGGAGGAGCGAGGACAAAGAGGAAAATGGAGAGTAGCAGGAAGAGAAGGACTGGAAGGGCTCATGCCGTTCCGTACATATAGCCGAGGGAGGCCAACTGTCGGCCTCCACGATCACAGGTAATCATGACCCGTTTTGCATGCAGGGACTTGTCAATTCGCGCAGTTGCTGAGGCGTCGTGGGGGAGCCAGGACGCCCACGTCCAATTAACCGCCACGCGGCGCCCAAGGCCGCAGGCTATTGGGGCCCGCGGCGCTTCGCCCTTGCCCCTTCGCTTCTCTGCTAAGCCAAGTCCGGGCGCGCCTTGGGCCCGGGGGCTACTGTCGGCGTTCTGGGAACGGGGGTACCCAGACTTGCCTGCCTGCGGCCTGCGGCGTGGCTCAAGGAGTGGCCCAGTACGGCCCATCTTCATCAACACATGCTCAAGACCCTCGCGAGGGGCCAAGCCTCGCGGGGCGGACGACAGGAGGCTTCCTCGGGCACAGCCTCGTCAGGCTGGCTCGCGAGGAGGCGGAGAGATCAAGGTGGGGTACCTCACGAGGTGCCCGTGACGCAAGCCATGACGACTGAGGCTAGGCGGGCGCTGGCCTGCGCAGAGTACTTGTTTCCTCTTTGGTGCAAAGGGGGCAAGCGCAGGCAAGAGTATCAAGCAAAGGCAACCGTTTCGGTGCAACAAGACCAAGACCAGCAGGATGGCATAACGGAGGTCATCGTGGAGCCCAAGCCAGTGTCATCGTCAGGGTCTTTGACAGGCGATGACCAACTTTAGTCAGGATAAGTGTACTAGATGTTCCCCTTCAAAATGGCCAATTGTTGGCGCCCTTCCCGCTCAATATTGGGGAAGAGGCCCAGGGCCTCTGCCTATAAATAGGACTAGCCACCCACATGGCAGGGGACGGAAAAATCGGGAGATAGATAGATAGAGAGAGGCGACTGAACTCCCCCTAGCAGTTCATCGCTCTAGCCAAGAACAGACCCTTGTGAGGCTGTTCTTCCTTGTACTGTCCATCATCAACCCCTGAGGCAATCCACACACCACAAACTGGAGTAGGGTATTACACCACAATGGTGGCCTGAACCAGTATAAATCTCATGTCCCTTGTGTTGTTCTTCGTGTAGTTTTAGATCCTTGCAAGGCGACGAGACATGGGTAGGCAGGAGGTGTGATCTCCGCGCGCACCCCAGAGTTCGAACCTTGAGGGTCTGCCGGAACCCGAAACCCGACAACAAGCATATCAATCATGTAATTCAAACTAGTGGAGCGAAGATGCAACACACTAGAGTAAATCAAGGCAATCATGGCATGTGAGTAAATACTGGGCATCGACAATGCACATGACATATCACAAGCACAAACACAAAGAAAGATCATAGTATCATCATAGAAATGGGTCATAAATGGAACATGGCAATAACAAGCAATGTCTCCACCAAGCTTGCAAATACACATACAAGTGCTAGAATCAATCATCATGTGTAATGCAAAGCATGGCTCACAAGTGCATGGCAAAGGCATAGTAATGAGCATATCATGCAAAGTGAACATGGCAAGATGGGCATATAATATGTAATTGATAATAACCCATAGCTAAGTGAGGGCCATGTAGAAGAAATGCATGAAGTCGTTGCGCGAAGAGAGCGTTGGGAAAAACAATCCACAGGATCCCAAGTCATCATTGCTCTCTAGAGCTCGTTTTGCCAACTCATGGGATTGTGAGGTTGACAAGTATTCATGGGTACCTACACAAAAGAGACACAAACCAAAGAAATTGTGTGTGGTAAATGTACACATCATCCATCATGATGTGCATGTGCACATTAGAGTTAGCACAAGATAAGCATCGCTCAAAGAAATTTGATGCATGGTATAAGAACATGTCATCCATCATGAAAGAATAGTTATTGTGTATGACATGGGGACACAAATTGAGAATGCAAGTATATGGCACATCAATAGCATGTTTGTTCATGGGAAACATATGGTGCACATAATTTTTGGGATCATGCAATGGATGGGATGGATCAAAATCTCCTAACATGTATGAGGAAACTATGGGGGTCTCCTCATGATCAATATCGGAAACATCATATGGAGAAAATGGACAACATCTAGAACAATGCATATCCGAAGCTAGGTGGTCATGGCATGGCATATGAAATAAATGATGCAAAGGGAGCATATAAATATCATCACCAGAAAAAAATGCCAATAACCATGGGCTTGTCATCTATGCCACAAGTGCAAATTGGGTTTATTTTAATGGCATATGCATAGTCACTATGAAGAGATTGCAAATAAGACATATGGTTGATCTCGTGCATAGCATATGACAAGTCAAGCGGATTATCAAACATGATGTGACCTAATGAATTGTCACAAGAAACACTATGTAACATGGCACCACAACTAATAGACTCCACACGAGAATCATTATATTCATCATAAAGGGCCAAATCATTGCATGGGGAAATCACACTAGCATGAAGCATGGTACTAGGTGGATCAACATCATGCAAGCAATCAATGTCAAGAATGTCCACTAGTGGGACTAGAGCATCACCGTCACCTATGTTACCTTTGTCATTCCACTCAAGTGGTGTAGGTGAGGTGGGAAAGACCAAATGGTGGTCATCTTCATCTTGATGGAACCATATGGGGGGTGCATCATATTCCACCATGGCCATCGTCTTGTCTGAAGGAAGGACGAAGTCATCGAGGATCGGCGCGTCATCATAAATGGGACCTAGCACCAAATGAGAAGACACAATAGAGGTAGATGTCAAGTTGTTATAAATGCAAATGGCCTCACGAGACCTATCAACTATCTCACTCTCTCTATGTGGTGGTTCACTCACTCCCTCAAAGTAGATGCACTCAAAGTCACATATGGTGGAGTCACTCATCTCACTCAAGTAGTGGGGGTTGTGGCTCTCCTCACATGGGAATTGGGGCAACTTGTCATATATGGGGCTAGTGGTGAAGTCACTCTCACTCCCAATATGGTGGCAGAAGTCACTCAAGTCATCATACGTCGCCGTGGTCGAAGGGAGAATCCAATGCTCAACCATCTTGTCGTCGTCGCCGTGGATGAAGGCCGAAGATGGCACATCATCACTCTCCTCCATGACCGAAGGGAAAATACCATCCTCGATCATCTCGTCATCGTCACCGTGGATGAATGCAGAAGATGGCACATCATCACTCTCCTCCATGACCGAAGGGAAAATCCCATGCTCGATCATCTCATCATCATCGTCGTGGATGAAGGCCGAAGATGGCACATCATCACTCTCGCCTCCAAAGATGGAAACATCATCCTTGCTCGCCACCTTGTCGCTCGCCTCCAAAGCTTGGTTCTTGAGGGTCTCCGTAGTCGTACTCGTCACCGCACCGTCTTGAAAAAGAGTCAAAGTAGACTCGGCGTCATCAATGCCACAAAGAGGGATGGCGGTGAAGTCGAACTTGGGAGCATCGTCTTGGAGCTCGTCGGGCTTGGACATCATGGTGGTACTAGCCTCATGCTTGTCGTAGAGCTTGGTCGCCATGAAGTGTGGTTGGGGTGGCGAAGCCTTGGCCTTCATGAGTTCTTGTTCCGCCTTGAGAGCACCAAAGTAGTAGTCGTCGAGGGACTTGTAGTTCTCGATGAAGATAGTCTTGGAGATGTCGTTGTTCAATCCCATCATGAAGTGGAACTTCATCGAAATGGGGTCATCCACGCCGGCTCGTCGCAAGGCAATCTTCATCTCCTTGAAGTACTTGTCGATGGACTTGGATCCTTGGATGGTGTTCTCCAATTGATGTCGAAGTTGTTCCGTGTAGGTTGGAGGCACAAACTCTCGCCGCAAAGCTCTCTTCGTCTTGGGCTAACTCATATCATAGCTCTCTGAAGGTGTGTGAAGCCACCATGTTGATGCATAGTCGTGGAGGTTTCTTGTGGCGCACTTCACTTGATCTTCGGGACGAACTTGATGTAGCTTGAGGTAGTCGTCCATCAAACGCTCCCAGTCGAGATACTCCTTGGGTTCTTGAGTCCCATAGAAAGGAATCTCATTGTCGGTGTCGAGGTCGTAGTAGCTCGTGGAAGTTGCGGACGTGAGCTTGGGGAGCTTCTCTTCAGCGTAGCCTTGAGGTTCTTTTTGGTGAAGATGTCGTATGTCCGTAGGCGAAGATGCCTTGAAGTCGCTTGGTGAAGATGCCAAGGGAGATGGTGAAGTCGTTGAGCGGTTGTTGATGTTGAGCTCTTGACCTTCACGTTCTTGTTGGTGATGGTGTCGATGCCGATGTGATCTCGCCGGAGATGCTAGCTCGAAAACACGTGCACTTGAGCGTCTTCTCGAAGATGAGGAAGATGGCTTGTAGGACTTGATGAGGGCTTTGATCTCCTCCATTTGAGCTTGCATCTTGGTGTCGGAGTTGTTTTTCGTGGCATCGAACTCGTCGTTGTTGTTGTAGACCGAAGGTGAAATTCGTTGCCTATCCATCACAAGACTCGAGTAGAGGTGAGTAGGAAATGAGATAAACAATACCAAGTTACCTTTTCCCAAAGTTGAGGATGTATCCCGTTTCACTCAATGTGAAATGAAAGAATAGTGGAATTGGTACCGGACTTGTTCACTCACACCTATCGAGTAAAGCTTATGGTAGAGCTCGGTGAGGATAGTGGCACAAAAATTTGATGCAAAATGTTAGCAAGAGTCAATAATGTTGAAAGAGATTCACAAATTCACAAGCGAAACAAGTAGACCAATAGCAATACGTGGCACTCGAAAACACACACACACGGATAGATAGATGGGGTCATGCAACCAAGGAATGAGCACAAAAATGTGGAATTCACGAAAAACGCTCGTGTTGCACAACTCAAGAGAGACGCTAGCACCATTGCTCAATAGGCGGATACGACACTTGTGCACAACTATAAGATGCAAAATGGATAAACTTTCTATCCCAAGTATGCTATGTATGTATGGTTCCCGGTGTTTCTCTCAATATGATCCAAGATGATCGGATATGACAATCTTATGTGCAATGTGGTTTGGTGCTATGGCACTTGCTTACAAGCTTCTTTGCTCTCTTTCTTTTGCTTAAAAGCTTTATTTCTTCTTCTTTTTTGTATGGCCACTTTTTCACAATGAACAAACCAAGATAGCAATTGTGTATATGCGGGAACAAACTTGTGACACAAGATATGATACCAATATATGCACCACGAGGATATGGTATGTATGCAATGGGAAGTATGATCACTAATGTGCACAAGTAACGTTGCCGACAATACTCAAATGGCTACTCTCGATAGGCAAGTGACGCAAAATGGGCTAGGGGTTATCAATGCAATGGCAAGGGAGTATACAATGGTGTCGTCGAGGTTACCATCCTTGGTGATGATGATAGGCGGTGTTGCCGATGTTGACCCGTTCCTAGTTAGCCAAAACACCCTAGGAAACGAAAAAACCTCAAACTCAAAATCTCCAAAGTCAAATGTCAAATGGTGGTAGCAGAAAATGGTGGTGGTTTGCACTTGGCAATGCGGAAGTGGAATGATGGGCTATACACGTGTCGGAGTTGAAGTTTCCGTCCCTAAGTATCCGAAACACCTTAGGAGGCACAAGCCACAACTCAAACAAGCACAAACAAAATTGGGTTAATTTGGGGTTGGCGAAATGTATGGTGGGCAAGGTTATGTGGAAATGGTGGTGGTGGTTGATGAAGAAGCAACCGTCCCTAAGTAGCCGAAACACCTTAGGAGACTCGAATCACTACTCAAGCAACCACTAATGCTATATGGATCAAAATGGGTTAGGTTGCGGAAGGCTGTCACTACAAGAAAAAGACACATTCGTGACATTTTGGGCCGAACGAATTTTTTTCCTGTCATACATATGACACTTCCATGACGATAATTGTGACAAAACTCGGTATCATCATAGATTTGGTGGGCTCCTACTTCTATGACAAAAAATCATGACAGAAAATGGGCTTTTCATCCTGGGCGGGCCGGAGAAGCAGCTGCATGACATTCTTTGGGCCGTCCATGACGGAAAAAACCATGGTAGAAGCGAGGGGGAATTTTTTTTCGGGGAGTTGCCGGTTACGGTGGGAGGTCGGGGCCGAGCGATGCGCATTTCTCTCGTACATGTACGCGTGTGTGTGCGAGGCATTGGATCTAACTAAACCCGAGCGAGGCATTGGGCTCTAACTGAACCCGAGCGATTGCACTGCAGGCTACACGTTACTGAACCCGAGCGATCGATCGATGGCTGTTAACTGAACCCGATGGAGCGATTCCTTCGCTACTGCTGCTAACTGAAGCCGATCGATTTGATGAACAGTGAGTGTTGCGGGAGGGGGGGGGGTTGGATGAACAGTGAGCAGTGGCATTGCCTCTGGATGAACAGGACCCCGTGGTGTGGAGGGCTAGATGAACAATAGACGGTGGAGGGGTGGCCGTGGAGGGGTGGTTGAACAGGACCTCGTGGTGTGGAGGGATGGATGAACAGTAGACGGTGGAGGGTTGCCCGTGGAGGGGTGGTTGAACAGTATTTGGTGGAGTAGCGCGCGGTGGAGGCTGGATGAACAGGAGCCCGTGGAGGCTAGAGGAGGTGGACGGTAGCCCGTGGAGGCTGGAGGAGGTTGACGGTGGAGATGAACAGTATCCCGTGGAGTCCCGTTTTGCGGTACGCCGCACCCCTCCCGATGAACAGGACCCCTGTTTCGACCTTAGCGCTCCAACACAAGTCCGTTTCGTCCGTTTTGCGGTACGCCACACCCCTCCCGATGAACAGGACCCCCGTTTCGACCGTAGGAGGTCCGTTTCGTCCGTTTTGCGGTACGCCACACCCCTCCCGATCAACAGGACCCCGTTTCGACCGTAGGAGGTCCGTTTCCTCCATTTTGCGGTATGCCAGACCCCTCCCGATGAACAGGATCCCGTTTCGGACGTGGCCGGTCGAACACAAGGTCGTTTCCTCCGTTGTGCGGTGCGCCAGGCCTCGTTTCCATCGCCTGTTCCGTCCAAGCCCTCCCGATGAACACGACCATGCATTCCGTTCCGACCCAGCCGGTTGGCTCCCCATGAACACGACGACGATGCTGTTTCTCCGTTCCGACGCAGCCATGTACGTATGCACGAGTAGGCGTTCGAGACCCTGCCGTATGTATGTACGTGGCCGTATTTTCTTTCTTGCACCCTCGCTGTTGTACGCACGTGGACATGCTACGTGCGCACCTCTACTACGACACGTGCGCGCCTCTACATCGACTAGTATGTACGTACACGTTCGCGACCAGAATGACAACGCTACATACGCTTCGACCAGGTGGGTCCCAACTATCAGGCACTTCCTTGCCTGCGAAGATGTAGCTGGTGGGTCCCAGCAGTCAGGGGGGTGAATCGTTTTGTTTTTTTGCGCGGACGCACTTCCTTGTGTGCGAAGATGTAGATGGTGGGTCCCAGCAGTTAGGGGGGCGAATCGTTTTTTTTTGCCCGGACGCACTTCCTTGCGTGCGAAGATGTAGCTGGTGGGTCCCAGCAGTCAGGGAGGCGAATTGTTTTTTTGCTCGGACACACTTCCTTGCATGCGACGGTGTTGCTGGTGGGTCCCAGCAGTCAGGGGGGAAACATTTTTTTCGCGAAATATGGTGGCCCATCTGGTGGGTCCCCGCTGTCAGGTGGAGGAATAATTATTTTGCGCGTAATAAGGAGGTACTTCCTTGCTGCGACCGTGGACCCAGCTATCAGCCTCTCCATGTACAGTCCACGTCCGATGGAAGCCGTTCCTTGACCACGTTGACCACGCCACGCTGAGAGCACCAGGGCGGTGGACGACGGCGAGGCCTAGGAAGGGGATGGCGCGGAGCCGGGGAAGACGCGTCAGTGGATGCCCACGCGTAGAGGAGTACGAGGGTTCACTGGTTCGCTGTGGTGTGAGGCTACCGTCGCGGCAGAATAACAGGGGGTGTGGGTGAGTAGAGGTATGGCCTGGCCAGCGGTGGGAGTAGTACAGGGCGGTGAGGCCTCCGCCGCATCGTAGCCGGCCACGGGAGGCAGGAGCACGAGGCACGACCGGCTGGTTTGGGCGGCTGGAGCAAGAAGACCAGAGGTTGAAGAAGCACTACGGCCGTTGGATGGACATCGTACGGTCACTGGAGCTAGAATCGTGCATATTGACTAAGTTGACAAAGCCCTCCATCCCCGTCAACTTAGTAGGCCCACAAGTCAGCCTGCCACTATACTGGGTCCCAGCTAACAGGGGGAGTATTCATTTTTTTGTGCGTAATAAGGAGGCACTTCCTTGCGTACGAAGATATAGCTAGTGGGTCCGAGCTGTCAGAGCCGGCAGTCCCGCTGGCGCTTGTTTGAGCGGCTGGAGCAAGAAGAGCAGAGATTGAAGAAGCACGACGGCCGTTGGATGGCCATCCAACAGTCACTGCTTGTGCGTCTACCTTTTTTTCGGAAAGCCTCAAATCTCTGGAAAACAGCATACAACCCATCTGCCATTATTTTTAATAATTTACAGCCCATTTACTAATTCTTAAGGTTTTTTTTTGGAGCCCATATTCTTTTTGTTAGCATTACAGCCCATATTGTGGCCATGGTTTAAAACTTATACGAAATTTTGCATATTTCGGTGCGGTCCGAACTGTTTTTAATTCCGAAATTTCGACTCACATTCAAACTGATTTAAAAAATAAATGTATATCAATATAAAATCCAACAAATTCTCCATGCATAAAAATTAATGTAATTTAAAATCTCGAAATATAAAAAAAGATATTTGAAACTAATTGTCGGTTTGATGTGTTTTAAAAATGTACAGCCCATTTCTCATTACTGATGGGCCATTTTCTCGACCAGCAGAATGAAAGCTCTCCTCGTCTTGAAAGATTTGCAGCCCAACAAGTCTGACAAAGCGACTTACTTGGCAAATCACAAAAAAACTGGGTTGTGGCCGTGGACCCAGCTGTCAGCCTCTCCACATACAGTACTCTTCCGATGGAATGTCGTTGACCACATTGACCATGCCGCGCCGAGAGTACCAAGGCGGTGGACGACGGCGAGGCCTAGGAAAGGGACAACGCGAAGCCGGGGAAGACGCGACAGTGGATGCCCACGCGGAGAGGAGTATGAGGGTTCACTGGTTCGGCTGCGGTGTGAGGCCGCCGTCACCGCAGGGCCTGGCTAGCGGTGGGAGTAGTAGGGGGAGATGAGGCCTCAACGGCAACACAACCGGCCACTGGAGGCAGGAGCAGGCGGTCTCCCCGGCGCTGGTTTGGGCGGCTGGTGCAAGAAGAGCAGCGATTGAAGAAGCAGTAGGACCGTTCGATTCAAATCCAATGGTTACTGCTGCTAGAATCGTTTGTTGACTAAGTTGACAAGCCCTACGTACGCGTCAACATAGTAGGCCCACAGGTCAGCCTCCCAACCGGTGCACCCTAGATGTCGGTGGGAGGAATCATTTTTTCAGCGTAATAAGGAGGCAGTTGATTGCGTGCGGCCAGGCCAGCGGAGGGAGTAGGGTGGGCCGGGGAAGCCTGCGCGACATCACAGCGGGCCACAAGAGGAGGGAGCAGGGTGGGCCGGGGAAGCCTGCGCGGCATCACAGAGGGCCACAAGAGGAGGGAGCAGGCAGTCCCGCCAGCGCTAGTTTAGGCGGGTGGAGCAGGAAGATCAGAGATTGAAGAAGCACGTTGGCCGTTGGATGGACATCCAACAGTCACTGCTGCTAGAATCGTGTGTTCACTGACAAAGCCTTGCGTAAACAAGTCAGCCTCGAAATCTGTGGTATGTACATCCCATTTTCTATTATTTTTATAACTTTTACTCATTTTCTAATTCATATGGAATTTATTGCAGCCCGTTTTCCATTTTTAGAATTGCCGGCCATTTACTGGTCAGTACCAGGGTCAAAAAATTAACTAAATATGTGGGAAATTTTGAAAATTCACAAATTTTTGCTGGGGAATGAAATATTCTTAATCCAAAAATTAATAGCCATACTAAAACAAATTTAAAAATAAATTAGTACTATGTCATGTTAAATCCAATGAAATACGTATAAGATATCAGTGAACAACAAAATTAAAAAAAAACTAATATCCCATTTGCTATAATTTTTTTGGAATTTTCAACCCCTTTTGATATTACTTTTAACAGACATTGACCATACTCTTTGGCCAGGACGGAATGCATCCCTCCTCGTCTTGAAAGATTTGCAGCCCAGTAATTCGGAGAAAACAAATAGGCCTAGCTTGGGTATTCTTCAAAAAGAAATACTGGGCTACCTATTTTCCCAAAGAACTAGTGCATGAGCATTTAGCTTTATTTATTTATTTACTTATTTATGTTTAGAGGACCATGAGCATGTACCTGGGCCGGATTCATGTGAGAGCCTCCCTTCCAGTTAATTATGGGCTTCTCTATTGGGCCTTCATCAGTGGGCTGCATGTTATCAACAAGTGGAAAATGCGTTCCATACGAAAAATAGTATGAGCTACATATGGTACGGGGCACTGAAGGATCGAACCGTGCAACGACTTCCAAAACATTGTGTTTGTCGTTCTAACAACACATTTATTCAACCAACGGACGACATATACTACTGATTGTACATTGAAAACAATAGCAACAGCAACCAGGGCTGGGGGTGCAATAGAAGCAGTAAGCAGGCCAGAAGAGTGAAGACGCATCTCTCTCTTCCAAACCAAACATCAGCCATCATTACAAAAGGGCTACCAAAAAAGAACAAGTGTATGCAACAAACTAAATAAAGATCCTACTACACCAAGTGTACGCATCTAACTAACTGGCTCAGTTAGACGATACTATTTATTAAGCTGTGGAGATTGGCTGACGGCTTGAACCAGATGGGTGCCTGACGGGGGAAACTCCAGCCAGCAGGTCGAAGTGTGATACTTGCGACCCTCTCTCCTACTTTGGACTGCAGAGCATGGCGGCACATATCAAGGTATGGTGCATGCAGAGACACATGGTATGCTGTGTACACACAGTTTTGCCTGATGAACGAAACCGCGCTGCCATCATGATCCTTGCCATCGGTTATCTCCTGGTTAATCAGATAATTCAGTCCGACAAACAAAGAGCGTGTACCAAGGCTACTTACCAGCCTCCAGTCAAAAATTCCTGAAGGCCCAGAGAAGCTGGGATCCTGCTCAAAGACCTTGCAGTGACTGTGATTGTATTCCGCGAAACAACACGTCCGGTACGTGCGAACGATCATCAATCTTTCACCGTCTTATGATCGATCCAGGAACCACCTGCAACTTCCATGTCGCTTTTCTTTGAAAGGTTCTGGGATTAGGAAGGGTAGGGACACTAGGCGGCCTACAACATGATATCAAGTTGGAGTCAAATAAAAAAGGGCTCTTGATTTAGTCAATCTTAAGAACAACATGTTATGAGAATGAATATTTTTTCAGTAAATGTTGACAGTAATATAAGCAAGCCATCATGATATCATAGGAAAGTAACATACTGCTGTAACAGCCGTTTGTAGTGATGACTGGAGTAGGCCAGCAATACGTCCAGCCATAGAAGGAGTCGACAGCGTAAATGAAGCCCTTGTGTTCAATGGCATCAGAGAACCATGGAGGATGTATGATCCTGCGATGGACGTGCATATTTATCCACTTACCGCAGTGACCTGTCAGATAGGCGAGACCACGGTTGAAGAACGCAATTAGCCTGAAATCTTTATAATTCGCAGATCTTGTGGGCACTTGGAAGATTACAACCTTGAGCAAATCAAACTTGGTATCATGTTGGCCACTGTAAGATTCCGAGTATTCTGGGCCGCGGTACCAAAGCAATGCAGCGTTAATCGAAGGAAGGGGGATCAATCGTCGGGTGTAGACCTCCACGAGCATCCAGAT
Source organism: Triticum dicoccoides (assembly GCF_002162155.2). Taxonomy (NCBI): domain Eukaryota; kingdom Viridiplantae; phylum Streptophyta; class Magnoliopsida; order Poales; family Poaceae; genus Triticum; species Triticum dicoccoides. The sequence continues at coordinate 381,718,798 of NC_041383.1, read as the reverse complement.
GCCGCGACCGTCGACGAGCACCATCCAAGATGTGTTCATGCCGACCCAGTACATACCGTTAATGTAGCTGAGGCTGACAGGGATCGGATCGCAGTGAAGGGGGTTGATGTTCGCCACCCTATGATCGTTATGCTGCGTGACACGCCATTTCTGAAGATCAGGCGGCATCAGCAAGCAAGGAGCTGGCTTAAAAAGCTCCGGCTGAGGGCTTTGAGTAAACGGTACAGCCCAGACGAGCACGCGGCGAGCGGCATGGTACTGAGATTGTCCACACGCGAAACAATGAGCTTGATTACCTCTGTGGGGAGCGAATTCCAGCCACTCTTCTGGCAGACTCTGCTCGACTCTGCCATTGTTAGTGCTTGGGTTTCGGACGAGGGGGGGGGAGGCGCCTTAGCGGGGACGGAATTGGACAAGATTATGTGCGGACAAAGATGGAGAAGCGAATATGTGCTGCAGGAAGTGGACAGCTAATGATGACTACAGCATGCCGCTTGACTTACGAGACACATACCAGCAGCGTAGGGTCATATCGATGCCAGACAACTTGCTTGAGTGATCACGGTACTAGTACTCCTTACAGTACCTACTACAGTACTATGCCCTAGATTGCTAGAGTAGAGTAGTAGAGTAGGACTCTGCTCTACTACTAGCACCGGAGGAGTAGTATATTCTAATCTAAAATAGTTACAAACTTCAATGCCCGATCGTGGAACGACTACGAACCATGCTCAAAGACCGTGTCTACGTGGTGTTTGGACTTATATGAAAAACAAATAGCAAGATGCCCGTGCATTGCACGGCACACCATCATCACCAACTCGGTTTTTTCTCTACTCCTACTCCTATAAAAGACTCAGTTAGTGATGATGGAGGCGAGCAGGCGTGTTCAGCCGGGCGTGCAGCGGACGGCGCAACACTATTCGATTTGTTATAAAAAAGAGTAGTAGAGATAGAGACATAGGGAGGAGCACAAGGTTGTGGGAGATAAGGATGAACGAGGCAAGGCCTTATCTGTAAATGTGGAGAGAGGTGCGGGTATCTTTTGTAAAATTGTTATAGTTGGCTTTCTATCCATCAGATATAGATCAGACGATCTATATTACAAGATGGCAGGCATACCATTACCATCATCACCAACTCAGTTTTCTATAAGAGTAGATATATATAGATATAGATAGATAGAGACTAGGGAGTACTAGTAAGGACACCATCTACTGCTTCGTGTGCTACTCCTACGCTCCATTCGGCGGCCGCAACGTCCCCTACACCCACTCCCTCCTGCACTCCATTCGGCGGGCGCTATTGAAATCTGGGGAGCGCACTCTCGCGACTGCTGACAGCCACGACTTCACCGACGATGACTTCTTCCCCGACCTCGGCAACCTCTTCCTCAACAACATGGGCGACAACGTCAACACCAACGGTGCTGCTCCCGTTGCACCGTATGTGTTTCTGTCCTTCCTGTTCGAAATCGTGGTAGAATTCATGTTTCTACTCTGTATCCTACTACTATGCTAGCCCACATGATTAGTTTCATCCCTGTTATAGCTGTCATGATTTATTTTGTGCTTATTCGGATTAAATCTCGTAGTAACTTGCTCATATATTCAACTGGCGCAACGTCCCCTACAGCCACTCCCGTTTCATGGACAGCCTGGTCGATGCCTCCAAGGAGCCCTTCGTCCACTGCTATGAGTGCCCGATGCCGTTTTGTGGCTCGCCGGCGGACATGGTGCGTCACCTCACGGATGCGTGCAACGGTCACTGCTGGCCCTTGGCGGAGAACATCATGTACGACACGTGCTACCGGTTCACCATGCCGGAGTCGCTGGAGGATCACCGCCGCCTGCTAGTCTCGGAGGAGGACGACATCGTCTTCCTCTTGATCGTGGGCACCGGCGAGGCCCACGCAGGCCGCCGCCCCGTCTCTGTAATGTGCGTCAGGGGCGTCGCCGCTGACGCTCACACTGACACGAGGCAGATGTACGGGTGCGTGGTCAATGTTACTACCCCTCCGGGTCGCGTGGGCGGCGACACCAGCCTCATTGGACAGACTTGGACTCTGGGGAGCTGGGACTATCCCGCCAATGTGGACTTGGAAAACCCATGGCATCCGTTCCATCCTTTACCCGCCGACTCGGTGCACGGGGACTCCAAGGAGGTTCACCTGGACATACGCATTATCAAGTGCACTTAGAAAACATGTAGTGTGTGTGTGGGCGCTTATGGCCCGTGTCTTTGCCGCTTTTGATTCTGTAAGATTGTCGTTAAACTTGAGTGGCTTTCGCCGTAGTCCTTCCTTTGAACTACTCCTCTCAGTGAGCTGATGTAAGACACTTTGGGTTTCATTTGATAATGGAACCGGGGAGGAGCCTCCCTGTTCTTCTAAAAAATACGCATTATCAAGTTAAATGTTGATCATTAGTCTTCGCTCAATGTAATCCGCTATCTAAGCATGTGGAGACTTCCATGCATGATCTTTCTCTATTGGAGTATCGTGCATGAATAAAAGTGTACCCTTTATGGTTTAGTCTAGAATCTTCCATGTATGAATTTTTACTACAGTATTGGTGAAAGACTTACGATGAACCATTTCTTACATCTCCTCTGCCCCCTCGCAAGTCATCCTGATTTAATCCCTCCGTCTAGGTGTATGAGGGCATGGTTAATATTACTTAATAGTATAGACAACTATTTACTATAAGAAAGTGCCATGTCATATGTAGCCAACATGTATAACAATCGATACTGAAAAACTAATTCTTAAAGATCATTTCTTGCAAAGCACAATAAGTGTTATTTCTTCACAAGTTTTGGATACAAGTTGAACAGTTGAACGCTTTTGTTTGCAAAAGATACCTTTTTATCTATTTCACCCGGATGTTTGTGATCTCTAGAGATGAGATCATATCCAAAGAAACCTATTGATACCCGCTACACATGAGATGACCCCCACATCCTTTGTCAAAATAAACAACTCCCCGATCAATGCATTTCACTCTTCGGTGCAAGCACGGACACCTTACTACTATAGATTAGTACGACCAAAAATTGAACTAACATTATATATAGTACGATAAATACTGATGCATGTCACCTAAAATTATATCATTCAAAACTATGTTCAAATACGAATCCAACGATATAGTTTTTGTTGACATGCACTAACATTTTGTTAGTTAAACGTTCAATCAAATTCAATGGGGGATTAATAAACCACGACCGATGTAGTACAAGTGTAGAGGGCGGCGCTGCACGGGAGTCTCACCTCTCACCCCACTCGTGGCGCGGCAGTAAAGCCGTCATATCACAAAACCCAACCACTCCCAGTAATAAATGGCCTGGTAAAATAAACGGACAAGCAACCATCACATCCCTCCATCTTTTTTGCATTTCATCTCTCTGCATTTACTTTCTCCAGTTCATCTCCCACACTCGATCCCTAGCTACTACTCCTAGGGTCAGTTCTTTTGGCGGCTTCCCCAGCTTTTCCCACAAGACTAGTCATAGTGGAGAGTAACAATAAGGCGCCTCACTCATTTATTTGCGCTTCTAAACTACTACTCCGTCCTGGTTTATTCCTCACCATTGCAATTTGTGCTAAATTTTGACCAAAGGTTTAACTGATAAAATGTTACTCAAAACACTTAGGTGCGGTGCATCTAGGTGTGTAAGTCATCTTACGAAAACCAAATAATTCCAAAACACTTAGGCGCGGTGCATTAACTTCTACCTCGTTTCTTGTTTCTTGACATATCAACCAATAAGAGATAAAGAGTGTGCATGCTTTTAATGACTTGAGATATCAAACACGACATCCAGTGGTTACTTCATTGCATTTAATACTATTAATTAGTAAATAAACATTAACGTTTATCGTTTTCTCCTCCTTGGTCATGGTGCACAGCCTAAGATGACTTACTAACCTAGACGGATGGAGTAGTGCATGTGACATGCACTAACATTTCATTAGTTAAATTTATGATCAGAATTTGACACAGATTACAATGGGGAGCAATAAACCAGGACGGAGGTAGTAGTTATGGGATTACTAATCTAGAAGCCTAAAAGAATTGGCCCCTGGTACTCCTACTAGTAGTAGTACTCAAGTTGGAATTCCAATTGCACGGCACAACTTGTTAGGCAAAAAATTAAATACAGGGTGTAGGAAGCGGTTTGGGAATTTGCATGCCTTTCCAACCAGTGAGATACTCCGTACAAAGTACGACAGAGAAATAACCATAGAGAAGGAAGCTAAAAGTAAAGAATCAAACGAGCATTTTTGCATTTGTTTTGCATTGAATCATTTCACAAGCTTGACTAGTACTATTTTTCTACTTTTACAGAAACCGCATCGTAATGTTAACACGTGCATTTGCACGTACATAAGTAATAGTAGTACTCTCTTTGTCTAGGTGTACAAGTCTTCCCTCCTTGGTCACCGTGCACAACCAAAGATGACTTATTAACCTGGACGGAGGGAGTAGCACAGTCTGCAAGCATATATCGAGAGAGACGTGTAGTCCGATATTATATAGTAAAGTTTGTGCTACATGCACGTACTTGCAAAATGCGTAATAATACACAACGTTTCCAAACTTTCCCTTTTACATACTTAATTAAGGATGCTAAAAATTCCTGAACGTTCGGGATTTATCATTTGCGTCCCAAAACTAATGAGATCGCCTTACGAAACAAAAATTATACTCCTCCTAAAAGCCATGACGCTCGCAGGAGCGCTTGCGGCGCGCCACGAGTGCCCTGGTGCGTGGCCGTTTCCCAGCGCGCCGACACAACGCCTCTTCCACAGCCTCGCAACTCGCGAGGTGCTGATTGGCGGCTTGCCGGCGGGCGAGCGCGATCTCACCGGTGTGGTGATCCGGCGCCAACAGGTACTCCTCCTGGCTGGAAGCGTGCACCTGGTCCACGTACCTCCAAGCGTAGATGAGGCGCTTGGGCCCGACTGCACTCAGGGCGTCGGCATGGGCGTCCTCCGCCACCCTCATGGCCCTCGCACGAGCCTTCTGCCAAAGAACCAATTGCTTGACTCTCTCGGACGCGACATAGATCTCCCAGAAAGCTTGTTGCACGGTGCGCTTCTCTTCCTCGGCCTTCTTCTCCGCCTCTATTTTGGCGCGCCCTACTGGAGGCAAATCCTCCCACAAGGCGACATCCATTTCTTTCCAAAGCTCTTGAAGGCTGGGGGCTCGGCGGGCGGCGCGGTGTTCTCGTCGTAGTGGGGAGCCAACGCGTCCTCCGACGTGCGTGCTGGCGAGATTGGGAACTCCAACGCGTCCACCTCGACGCGTCACGGCGAGGAGCAGAACGCCGATGCGTCCTCCTCGACTAGTGGCGGCGAGGAACGGAACGGCGACGCGTCGCGTCGCGGCGAGGAGCGGAGCACCGACGCGTCCTCCTCGACTAGTGGCGGCGAGGAATGAAACGGTGACGCGTCACGTAGCAGCGAGGAGCAGAACGCCGATGCGTCCTCCTCGACTAGTGGCGGCGAGGAACGAAATGGCAACGCGTGACCGTCCGCGCAGTGCAGCGAGGGTCTCCAAGGGCTTGGGAGGGGCGATGCCATGGTGGTCGACGTGAGAGGGAGGGGGAGGAGATACCGATGAACATGAACGTGAGGGGGAGGAGATAGCGATGTCGTGGGAGGCGCAGTATTTATAGCGAGCAATGGCACACCTACGTAAGATATGGACTGAGCTGCACTGACTTAACTGCAGGTCCAGTTGTGTCATTGACATGTGGGCCAGTACACTGCTGGGCCCGTATGTTAGTGACCCAATGCACCTGAAGTTAAGTAAAAGCTACGTGGGCATATTTGTTGGAGTAAATTACGGGGGAGCGAAGGGGTGGAAATATTGTTGGTCACAATGGATTGGACGAGCGTGGGGGGAGGAGAGTCATGCATGCAGATTTTTTCACACGGGGTGGAGTGGTGGGACCGCCGGAGGGATAAGGAGAGTTTGGCAGGCATATTGTTTCCACACATGGAGAGGAAAAGATTTGGAGACGAACGGGCTTCCTGCAGGTATGGGGAACTGTGCATAATAAGTCATCTTGCATGCCGGGCTAGGTATAGTCTCAAGTCATTAAAAACATACACGCCCCACACATGTTCATATTTCAAGGTGCACTAAATTATTGCATGCGATGATTAAGGATGGTCATAATGGTGGTATCTTAGCTGGTATCATGCACACGGGAATAGCAAACATGCTGATGTGGCAAAGAATTAAAGAAGAGAGGGGGATTAGAGTAACTAGTGTCCTTGCATGCATTGGTAAACACATTTTTTTGTGAGTACTTTTGCAGACTTCAAAAACTATTCCACCGCCTCCACTATCTTGCTAAGAGTAGGTGAAATTTTTGAGTCGAGCCCTTTAAACTAGAAGGGAGGTAGTGGTACTCTAATAGCTAGGTGTGTAAGTCATCTTACGAAAACAAAATAATCCCAAAACACGTAGGCGCGGTGCATTAACTTCTACCTCGTTTCTTGTTTCTTGACATATCAACCAATAAGAGATGAGGGTGTGCATGCTTTTAATGACCTGAGACTATCAAACATGACATGCAGTGGTTAGTTCATTGCATGCAATACTATTTAATTAGCAAATAAACATTAATGTCTCTCGTTTTCCCCTCCTCCTTGGTCACGATGCACAGCCTAAGATGACTTACTCACCTAGATGGAGGGAGTGTCAACATTCACAATGTCAAATCAATATTTTTACCCTCATTATAAAACGCAGTTCTTATACTCATTATAATCAGTATTGTAGATATTGATATTTTTAGTATAAATTTGGTCGTGGGATTTCATTGATGCCTGTCAAAGCATGGAGGAAGCGGAGCTTAGGGCTTGCATTGCCGGTCTCTACGTAGGTATTTCTCTTCATAATCCTGTAATATTAGAGACTGGTAGCGTCTCTTGCATCGGGGGACTATGACAGGTCTGCTATGCATGACCTGAAGATGAAAGCATTGAGCATCTCGAAGTTGATGAACAATCTTCAATTGTCAAAGATTAGCCATTCGGCCAATAAGGTTGCACACTTAATCGCTAAGTATAGCTTTGACAATAGATTAGATGGTATTCTTGTAAATAACGTACCGCCCTGTGTGGTGAATATTGTATCGAATGAGTGTACTAGTGTGGCTGGTTAATTAATATAAGGTGGTGTTAAAAAAGTATATATTTGGTCAACCACTTTGCAAACGGTTGACGGGAGTAAATAGGACCAGAGGGAGTATCATGCATGCGGAGTAGGCAAAAAAATGCTCATTTATAGCCGGTCGAAGTCTCAAAGGGTGCGACCGCGCGAGGGAGGCGAAGGTCGTGGGAGGCATGACGGTTGACGGAATTAAGTGAAGTTACATCCACGCGCCGGCATGGCGTGCGAACAGGCAGAAGCTATACCGTCAGGCCTACGATATGGGTCTAGTAGACATGACATCTAGTGGGTCCCACATAGTTCTCGAGAATTCTTTGAGGGCTTGCAGCCGTTTATCCACCGGGCAAGCCAACAACCCTACGCCATTCGCACGCCCTACTCGTCCCCGTCTTCTAACTCACAACAGTTCACACCTAGTCGTCCCGTCCTTTCACATTAGTTCGCTCCCAGTTTTTGCGGGGTACAATAGTTCAACTTCTCCTAACCCTCCTCCAAAATCCATGGCCTCCCAAATCTCCATGTTCGCTGCTGAGTACCAGGTTAGAGCCATCACCAGTGATAAGTTCATCATCATCTACACACGTGGATCCGCGATGGTGAAAGTAGGGCTTGCTCGCTTCCTACGCATGTTCAACAGTTCAACGGATGAGTGGGTCGCTGGGCTAGATGTTGAGTACACCACAGTCCTGGGACGAGAGAAGGATCTAAAGGACGAAGAAAGGAAGAAGCCCGCCGTGATCCAGGTTTGTGTACATAACGTTTGCTTGGTCTACCACATATGCCATGCCGACGTTGAGTGCCAGGATTTTAAGAACTTCCTCAAGGACAAAAGAGTGAAATTCGTTAATGTAGGCTTTATGAACGACAGGGATGTCCTGCGTCGGATAGGTCTCGTTGTAGGCCAGCCCTTCGATCTCCAGAAGGCAAGCCTAGTGTCCTCCTCTCAACCTTCAATGCTGACCCTGGCAGCAGCCATGATTGATCCTTCGTACGCTAAACTGAAGAAACCTCATCACGAGTTTCATCATGCATGGGAGTCGAAGACATTAGATGAAGATCACATCCTGTACGCAACAATGGATGCCTACCTTTGTTTAAATATCTACATTGGTTGGATGAAGAAGCAGAGCCCAGTGTCCGGTTCAAGCAAAGAAGTGTCGGCAAAGAGGAAGACGAAGAGGGACAAGGACGAAGTCGAGGACGTTGACTCGGACTCCGAGTAGGTGGCAGTGTCGTCGCTCATGCTGGTTCTACTGCAGTGTCAAGCGGACTAGTTGCTTAGTTTATTTTCAAGGGTGTGTTGTGCTGAGGCCCCAACAGAACTATGTTTATGTTCTTTCTCGTTATTTGAACTCTTTAGTACGTAGAGTAGTACTAGTACTATGTCTTACTACTGTTCTTCTTGCAGTTGGTACTACTGCTCGTATCTTCGTGTTCCGACTGTACTTAATACGTTCGTACTAGTAGTATAATTTGGGTCAGTCGATTTTTGAAAGAAGTTCGACGGAGCGAAGGAAGAAGACGGCAGAAGAGGTGGAAGAAGCCCTTCTAGCCATCCATGTTGCATCAAACGACTCACATGAGTCAACTGACCCAAATTGCTCCTTCAGATTGCAGGATCCACGTGTCATTCAAGGTCTCGAAGGTAGATTCCGCGTCCGCACCCGGTTTGCGGGCTCGACGCAAGCGCGACCGGCTTCCGCCGTGATAGCCACCATGCGCACCTCCTCCGCGCGGGCGGAGATGACAATGACACGCTAGTTCCTCCTCGCCGGCGTGCTGGAGCATGCGCTCGTCCTCCTCTTTGTACGCCGCGTGCATAGGCGCGGCTCCACCAGCTGCTCGCGTGCTTGGCAACACGGCGGCATAGCGAGGAGGGACTGCAGACGACGTGAGCGGGCGAGACTACGGCTTCATGGCACAGGGATGGCGGCAACAAGATGGTGATGGGCGAGAAATTGTTGGCCGGAGCAGGCGGGCGCCGGCATGCGCAACGGCGGCGGCGGCATATTGATGAGTGCGCGTATGGGAGCTTACTTTAGTTTTATATAAGGTTGGTCAAACTTAAAAGAAAACCGTACTAGTACACGTAAACATTAGACTTAGGCAGCGCTTTTATTAATTTTTTTTGAAGTTAGTACCACAGCCACGATACGGAATCCTGTGCAAGCGCGTGAACCGCGGCCGCACGGTCGATCGAACGATGCGTCACGGTGTCGCGCTCGAAGGACATCCACCGAACCTTTTTGTGTGTGTGAAAACAATCCTCGAATATTACTCAACTTTTTTTTCCTGGGAAAGTTCTTGACGCTGCAATATTTCCATATATTTGAATTTAGCTCCAGTTTGTGTTTATTTGGATTTGGACGTTTTAGGTGTGCCCTAGTTTTTTTAATACTTATTTTGTGTGTGTGACTGAGAGAGAACGTGTGTATGTGTCCATATGTGTGTTGTGGCGGAAGGGCAATGTGGAGACGGTGTGCGTGTGATACAGACATAGAGAGGTGTGAATGTGCAAATGATCATGCATGAGTGAGACATAGATAGATGTCGATACGTTGTGTATACATGAGAGAACGGTCTTCTAGTTTACTTGTGTGTGTGTGTGAGAGAGAGAGAGAGAGACAGACAGAGAGAGACAAAGAGAGAGAGGAGCATCCGTAACACAACAACCATCTCTCTCGATTCGTCCGTCCCTCGCACGATCGCATGCAACACATGCATCAACGCGCACATTTTGACACCCTCACTCGGCCCCTGCCCACCTCAAGGCCCGCACAATCTCTTCGTGAATACCCATTTCTCTCCTTAGGTTTGTTTTCGCTCAATATCTGCACACACACACACACACACACACACACACGCGTGCACGCGGGCGCAGCACAACACACACACACACACTCCCCCGAGCACACAATTCATCCCCATCCAAGGTTATACGACAACCACTCTCGCTTGTGCTTCTTTGCACCCCAACATGCACAACACCTAAATCTTCAAAGAGGGCATCGAGCAGATCAAAGACGGCGACCACACCGCGCTAGAGAATGCGCGGTCATTTGGAAGTAGGGTGATGTGACGACGGCTGACTGACTCCTCCCCCCACCCCCTCTCTCTCTTGCACAAAATTGCCAATCCCTCTCTCCCCCGCGTAAAATTGTCAATCCCTCAACCCATGAGATCCTTCCCCTCTCATCCATGTTTTCCAGCTCTCTCATCAAACATGTTTTCTCTTCTCCTTCCATGTATACAGAATCCAGATGCACACGCATCTCACGTATATTACATGTCTCCATCTTTCTCACAGACCTAACTTCTTCCTCTCTCTTTCTCTTTCTCTCTCTCTCTCTCTCTCTCTCTCTCTCTCTCTCTCTCTGTCTCGTTAGGTTTGTCTCCTACTCTCTTGTCCACATACATACAATATTTCCTGCCCTATCTGCTCCATCTTCAAAAGCTCTCTCTGCACGTTTCATTCACACACTAGGATATGTCAAAATGTTGCTTCTATAATGGCTGATGTAGAGTTTTGGTTGTTTTTATTGCATCCTACAAAGTAATAAATATGAAATGCATTTAGATTCTCATTTGACTGGGATTATGTGAGTTTGAGCATGTTGTGAAGTAATATAGACCTTGTATACATCTTGGGATTCGACAATGATTGTAACTATTGAATTGTATAGACCATTACATTCGAAGTCAATAGCCTAATATATTTATTTCACAATTTCAACAAATGATTAGTTCACTACAAACTAAGAAAACAAATGTGTACTCCCTCCATTTTTATTTAAGTCAGCGTATTAGCATTAGTCAAAGTCAAGTTTTGTAAACTCTCAGAACACTTATAACAAAAAATATTAACATATACAATAACAAATAAATACCATTAGATTCATTATTGAATGTACTTCCACATCATACATATTTGTTATGGTAAATGTTTATACTTTTATATAAACTTGGTCAAACTTTAGGAAGTTTGACTTTGGTCAAACCTAATATGCAGAGTTTACTACTACTACTCGCTAGTTGCTTAGCCAAATCACCTAACATGCCACACAGGGAGTCCAGTGTCACAAAATTTTGAGGTCGGCGTGAAAATCTCCCGCGACCCCGATTCGAGCAGTGGGAAGTTACCATCATAGCCTTCAGAAAAGGCCTACGGACGATGCTTGGTAGGGGGCTGTTTTCATAACTTCAGGTTCACCCTACCCAGCCAGCCCCACCCCGGCACCCAGAGTAGTACACCTGAATACTCCCCATTTTCTATCCCCACCGCAAAATAGACTTCTCCACGGCACGGCAGCCTTCGTGCTCCTCCCCTTTACATCGGCGCACTCGTCCACCGTAGCGCATCTGCCTCGTCGACGACCTCGTACGCCGCACTGGAGACGGTCCACCACCACCATCTTCCCCGGCATCGTCTTCCACGGTCTCGGATCTGCTTCCCGGAAGCCGATGCCAAGCGCAGAAGTACCACCGTCATGGACAATGAATTGACTCCCGTTGCCGACCATGACTCACAGAGGCCGCCGCGACCATCGTTCTCCTCCTCGATTGGTAATGTGTGTATGGAATCACTTAGCAGTACATGTGCAGTTCCAATTTTGTTCATACCTACCCTTCAATTTTCCTGGGTGCTATTGTTCCCGTAAAAGTAATTGGTTATAGCCTCCATTGTCCAACAGAATATCAGCTTGTAATTGTGCGTCGCTCATGTATCACGCTGTGCTTGGGTAGGTTTTTCATCTGCAACCAGTAGTGTGGCAAATGATGGAAAGGTTTTTAGAACTAGCAAGATGCCCATGCGTTGCACGCATCAAGATGCATTTGTATGAGTAGTTTATCTTGTGGGAGAAAAGGATGAACGAGGGAAGGCCTTATTTGCAAATCTGGAGAGGGGTATGGGTATCTTTTTGCAAAATTCCCATTTGTTTCCTTCCTATCTATCAGATATAAATCGGACGACCTATATTGCAAGAAAAAAAAGTATAGAGAAAAAAAGTAGACAGTAAAGGAAGTAGAGATAAATATTAAATATTAAATATAAAATAAATATAACCATAGAGAAGAGAGTAGAGATAGCAGAGACATCGGGAAAGGATCACGCACGCGCGGGAAAAAGCGGTCGGGCGTGCGCTAGTTTTGGTGCGCGACGTCCGGCGCGCTTTATAAAATCCAACGCCCTCCCACCACTCTGTGCCTTGCCACCACTCTGTGCCTCGCCACCGCTCTATCCCCGCTCTTTTTCGCCTTGCCGCCACCTTACCACCATGCCGCCGCGTCGCCGGGAAACTTGGGGATACCGCGGCGTCCGCTCGCGCCCCTCCAAGGGCTTCTCCGCCGAGATCTGGTTCCGCGGGATGCGCCTCGGCCTCGGCAATTTCGACACCGCCAACGAGGCTGCCCGCGCGTACGACGCAGCGGCGTGGCGCCTCCGGTGGCCTCATAGAACATTCAACTTCCCAAGCATGCCGACGCGAGAGCAGGCGCAGGAGCTCGCGCCTCTGCCGCGGCTTAGCACTGACGAGGATCATCGCGACAACCGGAGGCGGGAGCACCGTCTCGGCATCGCCGAGATGGACAAGGAAGCCATTGCGCTGTGGCGCCAACACTCCCCATAGGACATCATCAACGAGCGCGAGTTCTACGCGCAAAGGAGGGCATAGAGGGATAAGAGGAGGGCAGAGCGAGCCGCCTATCGCGAGGACAAGCTTAGGCGAAAAGTGGACGCTCAATTCAACATGAGGCTAGGAGCAGCGTCACCCTGGGAATCCGACGACGATCGGTATCTTCACGCCTACAGTCAGACATCAGAGGAGGACATCGCCGAGGAGGAGTCGGACGATGAGGAGTAGTTGAATTATCTTTATTTATCTATCTATGCCGAGAACTATCCTCTAGTCCCTAGTATCTACTTCTCGATCTCAGCATTGTAAACACTTTTTCAAAGCGCCACGCGTTGCGATTCTGTTGGAGATGCTCTAACATGGCAGACGAGTGCTTTAATGTTGCCCACGAGATGCGCGAGTATTACTAGTAGTGTTTTTCTTGCCATGTTGAGATTTTAAAACCACGAGTGTGAACATGCAGAGGAGCAATGAAGACCAAACACGGGATATTCGGGACATCTTCAAGGAGCATGGCAAGTTAAAGAGGAGCTGCACTGAATCTGTAAAATGAGCTTTGGTAAGTAACACCCTTTAAATTACTTTCGTTTAGCCTCGTGTTCTTCGATGTGTATATGTTGTAGTTTTTGTTTCTCTTAAGCATGGTGTTCTTCGATGTGTAATAAGAAGAGTCTTAATCGTCCTAATGCTTTCGTTTTTAACTTGATGTAGGAAGTGGGTGTTCTCACCTTGTAGTCTGTTTTTATATTTATTTTCCTTTTGAATTAACTTCTCCGAATTCTGTTTATCTGGCTTCTACTAAATGGATCTAGGTTTCTCTGAGTATTGATCTAAAAAAGAAGTAACTTCATGTTAGGATGCAGTTCCTGCGAGGAGGGAAGTATGGTCAACGTCGAGATCATGTTTCCAAAATGAGGCTGGATTACACACAAGGTGCCAGTTCCCTAATGAGCCTGGATTAGACACAAGGTGCAAATTCCCAGATGATGCTGGATTACACACAAGCCAGGTGGAGTCGTCAGCTATTCGTGTAATCATGGCATTAGTAAAGGCTGAAATAAAGCGTGTAGCAGCCCTTGAGAATGTAGCTGAGTTCCTGAAGAAGCGAAAAAAGCAATTAGATGCTCTCTTCACCCAAGCCAAAGAAGAGATGAAAGCAGCCAGAAATAAGCTAGCAGAGGCAGAGCAGGCTAGGCGTCTCCTGCTATCTAAAACTGTTGTCAATACAAAATTTCCTTCATAATAGCTAGGTTCAAATGTTTATCCAGTCAGCATGCCTGTTGTGATGTCTGTGCATCTACTGATGTGGCACAAAATGTTTTTTTTCGAGTCATGTAATAACAACAATTACTTTCCAAACGATAACAGACGAAGCATTGGACATGGTATAGTTCACGCGCAAGCCCGACATTCCAAGTTCAACTTCCATATCAAACTCATGTTCACAGATATCTGCACATTCATACATAATGTACACAACCATGATTCACTTCAAAGCCAAAAAAATGTGAGGAGAGTTATAAATAAAGAAAAACCTCTACTAGTTCCTGCTACCAGTGCGAGCACAACAAGTCAAGACCATGCGTAAATTAATTATATTTTAGTCATTTTTTCTGTTCTAAAATGCCTGCCGGCTCGCGGAAGGACGTGTTGCCGGCACACGCACGGATTCAATGAAGGCAGGCGGGGCAGTCGTAAGCTGGTTGCACGCGGCGAGGAGGCGTGCTCAACCGGGCCTGCAGCGAGTGCGGCCCTCTTGGCCAACGCGCCGGTTCAATGCCAGCGCTATGAGAGGTCACGTCCATGTCAGAGCAATCACTCCCTCCAGTCCTTTTTTGTTTGGGTATAACAAAATCTCGTTTTCCATTCACATTTTACAAGTAAAATTCATGGACAAACTTTGACCCAAAGTACGATGGGGAGTAGTAAACCAGAATGGAGGTAGTAGTTTTTTTAATCAAAGAAGGGTTTCCCCTGCCGATTACTGAAAACCAGCATCTAAATCTAAACCATAATATTTGCCCTAGAACTACCAGGTTCAACATCTCGCAACATAAACCCATACAACCATATGCCAAGGAGGTACGTAGTACTGTGAATTCCATCTTCGCTCCATACCAATCATTCTAAAAACTACTTACTACTTATAACGTGCCATTGAAAATCGGAATTCTTAACCCCGCTAAAAAACGATATTTTAAACGTGGCTACTCGATCTGTGGCAACTGGCGAGCCACCGCGCTCCAAGTCGTTCACCTGTGGTCCCGACCATCAACTCCTACAAAGGTGCTTCACCACGTACCCGGTACCCGCAAATGCAGCAATCGTGCACCTAGGGTTTTAGGGTTTATTTGTTAACGTCGCCTTTACGTAACACTCCTGTGTGCGAGAAAACGAGAGGCCGACTACGTTTGTGCGCCTCTTCTCTTCGTATATGTACTCCACCGTTTGTCTGGTGTCCAAAAAATTATAATAACTACTAGCAATGTGCCAATGCATTGCCACATGATCAAAGTAGATTAATACATATTCACCAATTTGATAGAAAAATAAGTCTAGTTTTGAAATATGTATATCACTAAAAATATGTTATGTTTCACTCAAAATATATTCCTTTGGCGGTTTTGACGAGATAAGGGAGGAATGTTGTTGGTTTCAAGATTCGAGAAGTGGTATATGTCTAATTTCTACTCTTACTAGCAAGATGCCCGTGCGTTGCACGGAACATAAAGATCTTGTGGGAGAAAAGGATGAACGAGGGAAGGCCTTATCTGCAAATGTGGTGAAGAGTGTGGGTAAATTGCCATATTTTCCTTCCTATCCATCAGATATAAATCGGACGACCTACATTGCAGGATGGCAGGCCCACCATCATCACCAACTCTATTTTTTATCCCTACTCTTATAAAAAGCATTGTCGGTGATGATCGTGTGCCTGCCATCCTGCAATATAGGCCGTCCGATCTATATCTGATGGATAGGAAGAAAACTATGGCAATTTTGCAAAAAGATACCCACACCCCTCTCCACATTTGCAAATAAGGCCTTCCCTCGTTCACCTTTCCCCCCACAAGATAAACTACTCATACAAATGTATCTTGATGTTCCGTGCAACGCATGGGCATCTTGCTAGTAGTTGCAAAAAGCCTATGTGTGTGTGGGAGAGAGGGAGAGTGGAGGAGGACGGAGTGCATGTGTGACAAAGACACAAGTAGTGTGTGTGCGATAGGTATCAGCTTAAAATGAGGCGATATTGTGTGTGTGCACGATCGAGAGGGCGTGTCTCAAGAAGGGAAGAAAAATCTACATAGATACAAGGAGCGGGAGAGAGACATGTATGCGATGGTGGAAGCACGAGTGTGCGGGTGTATAAACCTATCTAGAGGCTAGCTAGTCGATAAATGTTTGTGAGAGAAATACGAGTCGAGGTGCGAAAGCGAGAGTTTTGTGTGTGTGAGAGAGAGACGGTAGTCGGGAAGGGGAGTGGAAGCAGGAGTTGTGTGTGTGTGTGTGTCTGTGAGAGAGAGAGAGGTGACGGTAGTCGGGGTTGTCTGATCGGTAAACAAATGAATAATGTCAGTCTGGGATGGAGACGAAAAGGAGACCGCAACAAATGTTGTGTCTACAGGAGAGAGAGAGAGAGAGAGAGAGAGAGTAATTTTAGTGGTATGAGTCATATGTAGAGACATATAGGGTGTGTGAGAGAATCCCATAGAGAGAAAGACAAAGTGAAAGACGAGTGGAGACTGTGTGTTTGGCGGTGAAAAAGAAAGCTTAGGTACCGAGTGATACCAGAGAATAGTAGAGAAGTGAGAGATAATGAAAACCGTGTAATGTATAATGATAGGCAGAGTGTGACACTTCTCAAGGGAGACGTCGAGAGACCATGTTTGCGAGGATAGGAGAAACATGAAGTGAGCGTGCGGGTGAGCTCGAGAAAAGAGAGTGATAGCAACCTGAAGGAGCATGCATTCGACAGAGATGGGCGTGAAAGGAGTGAGCAAAAAAGGGATTCAAATATTTGAATTCGAGATGATGATACATATAATCCATACTCGAACCAAAATTTATCTATCAAACATGCATACTCATATCAATTCGCACACATCTATGTTATTTAATATGTAGATATTACTGATCCATACATTTTAGTAGAACATAATTTGGTTAATTTTTTTTGAATTCAACCTTAAGATTTCAAGATCGTTGTATTTGTAAATCATATTATACATATAAAGGAGCAGAATTCTTTGTTGTGCTTTTGAAAGTATATATAAAAAAATGATGTATATAGAATGTAATTCCAATTGAAAATGGATCCCGCCCGAAAAAAATAGTAGAATACAAACGGGATTCGAATTGAGTTGGCACGGTAAACATGCACCGTGCAAAATTTGAACGAAGCGGGGAAAGTCGCAGTAACCTCCCGAAACCAAAATCTGCGAGATGGAAATCACTACTGCCTATCCCTGCCACGCAAAGCCTATCTGCTGGATTTCTATAGGTTTCGATAGGGGTAGGTTTGTAATTTCACCCAAACATGACGTAACCGCCTCTCACCCGGATTCATACACGGTGGGCGCCAAAACACAGTGTGCCCTTGGCCGAAATCGACTCCCTCCCCGATTCATATTCATACACGGTGGGCGCCAAAAACAAACTCTTGTTGGCAAATATTCGGTGTATGCGAGATTACCGTCCTATCCCGAACCGACTAATGTTGCTGTGATGTAGTAGAAATTTGAAACGGGGGCTAAGTTTGTAAATTTCCTCGCATCTGAGACAAGCGCGCCCTGAATACATGGTTCCCCCCTTCCTCTCTACCTCCCTTTCCCATTCGTACTCCGTGGGCGCCAAAACACCCTCTCCACCCCACCCTCCTCCCTCCGCCGCCGTCCGCCACCCCATCCACCGACGTCCTCCTCCACCATGCCGGAGCTGATACCCCGACGCCACCGTCCATTACAAGAGATTGACCTCTCTCATCCACGCCTTCGGACCGGGATCCTTGCATCCCGTCCTCTCGCTTCATCCCCGCCGTCGTCCACCTTGCCGGCGCCGCTCCTACGACCATCTCGTCCACCGCGCCCCGCGGCCACCGTCTACCCTCCTAGATCTGCTTCCACGCCGCCGATAGCCATCGCTACTGCAGCACCATCAAATTCTCAGCAGATGCATACACGGCACCACACCAGAGGGCGGTACTCTTTTGTATCTGCTCAACTTATTTATCACAGCAAGAAAATAGATCGCCACTGCTTTACTCTGATTTCTTGTCTTGGTTGCGAAGTTGCCTTTGTCCGGTTTGCACCTTCAGATCCGCCATGGCATGCTCAACACTATACTCCCAATGCTTATGGTTTTCCTCTTTTATATTCCACACTAGTTAAATCACAGTAGACTAAATTTCAAAATTGGGTCACTCGATTTTTCAGAGCTCACTGGAGTTCGCCGGTGCGATCCAAGGGGCTCGGGTGGTTGTGGGGCCTCGCCGAACAAAGAAAACTCGACGTGGGTGGGGGTGGGGGTGGCGGAGGAACACAGGCGGTGAGGGCCGGTGGTCTGGCCGGCGGCCCGTGCGGTGTTCTGTATGGGAAGAATCAGAGACGAGGAAGAAGAAGGGTTAGGAGACATAGGATCTTCATCCAACCGCCTGAAATGGTCGAGAGACAGCTGGGAGTTGCATTCTTAATGCGCTCTGGTTCATCATGTGTGGGCACTGCTCAACCAACATTTAATTATCCAAAATCTGCTTGCTCTTCTTTACCATGTTCCTCTTCCGTTCTTTTTTAATATGTACTCTCTCCGTTCCTAAATACAAGTCTTTGTTTAGATTCCACGATGGACTACATATGGAGCAAAATGAGTGAATCTACACTCTAAAATGTATTTGGATACATCTGTATGTGACCCATAGTGGAAATCTCTACCAAGACTTGTATTTTGGAATGGAGGGAATATGCTAGTAGTATAGTATGTTCCTTGTACTGAAGATGAGCAGGGACATTTGCAGTGTAGAGGTCTATACGGTCGGTTGGGATGGACACTTTGAGCCTATTTGATTTGTAGGATCTTGTAAACATAGGAATAGGATTTGTAGTGGCCTGCCCACTTGAATCCTATAACAATAGCAAGGAAATGCACGGAGCTGTGTCGCCTTTGAGAGTTACACTGATATTAACAGTACCGCACCTTCACTTGAAGAGAGCTGGTATCCAAAGCCTTTGTAGCCGTACCGGCAATACTAGCACATATATTCCAGCAAGTTCCACTTTGCTGATTTTACTCTGATGCTTAAGGTTTTCCCGTTATATCTACACTATGATCTGTGTAGCTGGTTTGTGTCGCACTAGCAGCAGTCCACTCTTGAAGCTAAACACTGCAATGACTTACAAAATTGGCACCAAGGCGTTGAGTGCCATTCTGGATGCAATGAAACTCATACGCTCCCCACCTATTGACTCTTGTTCAGAATATGATCCTAATGACTATTCTAACCTCGAGGAGTCAAAGGCAGATGGCCTGTCCTGTTCACCCATCAAGGTGCCCATTCTAATTTGGCAATGTTTGATTGATTGCGGGTATCTTGCATATGTTGTCTTGCATTTCTTCTACTTTGTTGCACCGCCATCTTCTTAGTTTACTCATCATATATGTCGAGATGCCATGCCCATCCATTATCAATACATATTCCATCTGTCATCATACCATGTTTTCCACTCAAATGTTGTTCGTGTGCATCAGACATCAAAAAGGAAGAGGGTGATTGCCGAACCTGAAGGAGCACCAGCAAAGTCCTTGAAAAACGTGGTGGTGCCGGAGAAATCAGACAGCACCCCAATTATATTGGTTGTACAACCAATGACACAAAACGTAGGACCGACTCTAGCAGACTGTACCCATACTTCACTGGCCACACCACTAGCCCCACCACACAGGACCTCCACTCCAGCAAAAGGTATACCGATTTCATTTGCCATAGCACCAGCTGTACCACAGAAAAATCCCACTCCATCAAAAAGTACAGCAAGTCCACCGGCCGAAGACCTATCCCAACTGTAGAGACGGCCAATTCCTGCAGATTGGAACCCCATTCCATTTATTCCCAGTTTAAAAGACAATGCTTTCAATGTTGGTAGGGACTACATGCATATATTCCCATCATGGGAAGATTATTGTGAAGACAAACACCATTTTCACATCTTCCTGTCCAACTTACGTGTAAGTGCTATTATTCATGGTTATTATTTTCCTGTTTTCTGCTGATTGAACACATCAATGATTTACATTACATTGTTGTAACTAGGCGAGGGTCAATCTGGATAGTCATGACGAGCAAAGCTTGCTTGTGCTTTTCAAGGAAGCATTGAAGCAGTATCGGTGTTACATGAGGAAATCACACTTTGGTGGCAAATCTATAAACGAATTTCCAGTGAAGTCTCCTTTGCTAAATTTAGAAGACATTGAATGGAAAAACCTTGTTATGCACTGGTCTCGTTCCCGGGATGAGGTACTGTCTATGAAATCACATGACAATTTGAACTTCTACTTTTCCGCATGTGCCTTACGGATCTTTTTTGCAGGAAATCTGCTCGAAGAAGAATTCCGGTTTGAAAAGAATGACAGGATATCGCAAATATGCTGCCCCCTGCTTTGCTCTTGTTAGTACCTGTTGTCCTTGTATCACTGTACTTGCATACATACCTGGTTCATTATGTGACAGCAGTATGCATGATAGCTTGCTTATCAATTGTTCGCTCCAAATTATCTGATCTGTATGAATGGTTACATCAGTGTAGAATATATCCAATGCCAATGTTTTTTTAGCTCTACATTGTTCTTGTAAGTACATGCTATCCTTTATCAGTGTACTTATAATGACAGGTAGTTGTTCAGGTACCATCACTCTGCAGCTTATTTTCCTTTGCCCTCCATTTTCTACACATCAGATCTATATTTACTCTTACCATAAGGTTGGTACTGAAGAAGTTTAGCTGTGCATTGCTCTTGGCTGTACCTTTTGCCTGTATCGCTGCACTTACATTTATAGCTACTTGGTTATATAGCATCACTCTTCATCTTATCTTAAATATTCTCCATTTTTTCGTATATTATCACATCTATATTTACTCTTAACAAAATGTAGAATAAAGGCAATGCTTATGAAGAAGATTCTGTGGTAAACTTCTTGAATTCCCCCCCCCCATCAGCATGGACAAGGCCTTTATAGAGCCTGTGTTCACAAATAATGTAAGTTTGCCATCTCAAGCCTTCAAACTTTGTTGTATATATTTGGTTAGGCATGACTGCAATAGCTATTTATTTTTGGTGTTTGCATCAAATTGCATGTTTAAAGTTTATTATGTAGTTCATAACAAAAGTTTGTCCTTTCTCAATTTAAGTTTTCAGTTGTACAACCAAGTTCCTTATTCATACCATGTAAATTAAACTATACAGAGCAAGTGATCTTCTTTTGCACTGCATGTATGCTTCTGTTCTTCATCTGTAATCCAGTGGTGTGGTGAACCTACCCACTACAGCACAATGTCATATTCTGCAATGTCTTAACTATGAACAATGTCATAGCATTCTACTACTCCCTCCGTCAGAAAATACTTGTCATTGAAATGGATGTATCTAGATGTATTTTAGTTCTAGACACATCCATTTTGATGACAAGTAATTCCGGACAGAGGGAGTATTATTTAAACCGTCTCTTTATTTGCCAATCTGAAATGGGATAAATTGACATCACACTAACCATTGATGCTTATGAGTTCTTGATATGTAATCCAGTGGTGTCGTGAAGCTGCCAACTCCTTCACAATGTGATTTCCTGCCATGTCTTGACCTGAACAATACCATATTGTGTTAATGCAATTTTAAACTGTGTCACTTTATTCGTCAGTAAGAAATGTGATGAATTGTCAGCACTGATACTTTTATGTGCAAAACCTGTCATCTCTCTGCTTGTTTATCTTTCAGAGTGAGGAAGACTTAAGTGTTGAACAAGCGCAGTCTCATCATCTTGCTCAGCTGCTTGCGCTGCAGCTCCCCAGCGGGGCTAACCTTTCTTGAACTCTATTGAAGTGCTGTCGGTTTTGTATATTATTTTGTCGGCGTGTTTATTTGCACTGGTGGCGATATTTGATGCCCAGTGTATGTAATCTGTTATCTGCTTGTGCTTTATTATCATAGTGGCGAACTTTGATGCCCAGTGGTTGTAATATGCTGTAATTTCTTTATTGTATAGTCTAGGTTTTTTCTTATTCACGATGCTATAGTTATTTTACTGTATATATATATATATATATCCTATCTTCGCAGTAAACCGGTCAAACCGTAAAATTACTGTACATAATCGGGCCATCATGCAATCACGATGTAGGTTGGGCCTAAAACATGCCGAACAGCTAACGGGCCGGCAGTAGCCCGAAATGAACCCAGGCCCATGATTGTGCGAATCAAATCACGGGCTTTTAACAGGCCAAAATTGTCTCGGTCCTTGTTTGGCCCAATCAGATATTGGCTGCGAGCAGGCCGAATGCAAATCGGGCCGTAGTTAGGCCCAACTATATGACAGACATTTAACAGGCCGAAATTAATATAGGGCTGAAATGTTAAACGGGCCCTTAAGAGGCCAAAACTAATATCAGGCCGAATTACTAAGTGGGCCTCTAGCAAGTGGGCCCAAAAGCATAGTGTCCAGTTGACAAGGCGAATCTGATATGGGCCATAATTGAGACCATAGCCTCTTAAAGGGTCGGACCTGATCTGGGCCGTAATTTGGCCCAGAACGTGGTAGGCTTTTAACGGGCCAGATCTCATATGGGCCACTATTAGGCCCGGAACGTGGCAGGCCATTAATGGACCGGATCAAATATGGGCCAATATTTGGCCCAAAACATGGCAGCCAGTTAACGGGCCGACCTACTAGGGTCCTCAAATTCTTGTGGGCCTACAGCTGGGCCGGCCCATTAATGTCAGAGAAATCTCGTGGGCCTTTTGTCACATCCCTAGTCTGGTATGACCTAGACTAGCTAGTCATTTGTGCATCATATTTAAATTTTCATTTAAATTTGAAATGAGGATTGGTGGAACCCTCAGAATCATTTTTGAAAATGACCCAAATAAAAATTTCTCCAAAAGGGTCCAAGAAATGCTCATGTTGCTCTCTGAAAATATTGGACAGAGATAAAAATCAAACCAATATTTTTAAGAGCTCATAGGTATTTATTTTGGGCATTTGGAATTAATGCATAAATATTTGCATTGGAAAAATATTAGTTATATATATTAATATATGTCCAAAAATTATGCCATTTATAAAGGAGCTCTGGAATAGTATAGTTAGCTCCTGCAAAAAATTGGCATAAAGTAATAAATTGATTTAGTATTATTACTAAATCAAAACAAATGTCAGAAAATTTAGAAAAAGAAATAAAACAGGAAAAATCTTACCTGGGCTTCTGCCTGGCGCCTCTGGCCCAGCAGCAGCAGGTCGGCCCAGCCAGCAGGCGGCCCAGCCCGCCTCCTCCTCTGTCGTCTTCGTCCTCGACAGAGGGAGGGGAGCGTGCCCGGCGCGCGCGCGCGCCACCGCGCCACGCCACCAGCCTCTCTGCCTGCCTGCCCTCTCCCCTCCTCGTCTGGATGCCCCGGAGACGCCAGGCAGCCACCCCGACCTCTCTCGCACTCTCCCTCGCCCTCCTCCTCTCCCCCTGCTCTCTCCCTCGCACACCCGAGCGCCATCGCCACCGCCGCTCGCCGTTGCCGTGGCCACCGGCCTCCCCTCGCCTTCCCGACACGCTTCCCAGCTCCGCCACGACCCCCTCTACCTCCTCGTCAAGCCACGCACCTCCGGACGCGCTCCATCACCGACGCCGTTGTCTTCTTCACCACCGACACCGGAGATCGACCTCGCCGCCATCACCGTCGATTCGCCGGACGCAGGACGCCCCCGAGCACACCGGCCTGCTCTGTGAGTCCGCCGTGAGCCCCTCTTCCTTTCCCCTCACCTCTCTCTCTCGCGCGTGCCCTGTAGCCGCTGCCCCGCGAGTGCCCGAAGCCGTCGTCCGCCATGGCCGGCGAGCTCCGTGCCCCCGAGCACCTCCGCCTCGCGTAGTAGCTCGACGTGCTCCTGCTGCCTCGTAGCTACCGCCTGTGCCCTCCGTTCGCTCGAACGCGAGCTGCAGCCCCACGCCCGCGCTATCCCGAACTCCGGTCACCGCCCAAGTGGTCGCCCCCGGTGATATATACCATCTCCGGTGAAACAGAGGGCGCCACTGGATGCGCGCGAGCCCGGGCTTCGCGTAGGTGCTCTCCGCCGCGCGATTGGTCGCCGGAGCGACGATTCCGCAGCCCTCCGTCGCGTTCAGGCCTCGCCGGCGACTAACCGTCGGCGGGTTTGACTTGTTTGACCTGGGACTTGACCCCCCAGGATCGCTGACTAGTGGGGCCAGGCCCTGCTAATTTTAGTTAAAAAAAATAACTAAACCTAATTAGCCACTAACACTGACCAGTGGGCCCGACCCCCCCTAATCTGTTAATTAAGTTAATCTAACCCTGTTTAACCCCCTGTCACTGACGTGTGGACCCCACACGTCAGGTTTGACCCCAGTCAGCCGCAGTTGACTGCTGACGTCATGCTTACTCAATGCTGACGCAATATATATTTTCTGGAATTAAAATAATTCAGGAAATTCCAGAAATTGATTTAAACTTCAAAAATTCATATCAATTCAACCGTAGCTCAGATTTAAATAATTTATATATGAAAAATTATCAGAAAAATGCAATCTTTCCATCTGTACTAGTTTCATGCATGACAAACCAACTTATACATGCTGAATATGGGAAAACACATTATGGCATATATAAGAGCTTACTTTGGAGATGCATTTGAGCTTATGGTTCAAATGGACTTCAAACCAAATGAGTACTAGTTGCATTAGCACAATCAGCATCACATCTTCATGCCATGTTCATGCATCATTGTGTTGCATATGCTTGTGTTTTGATTGTTGGCACCGTTCCTTCTCGATAGGTCCTGCTCCGGAGTCCGTTCCAGAGTGCCTGTCTATGAAGCAGTGCCTTCCTTGTTGATCTACCAGGCAAGCAAACCCCCTTGTTCATTTCGATAAAACCCTACTCTCTCGCTCCTGCTCTCAGTTATTGCATTAGAACAACAACGATTCATCTGCTACTTTGTGCTGCGGTAGTTGAACCCATTCCTCTGCATGACCTGTCATTGCCACAGTAAATAGTTGAAACCCACTAGCATGTGTAGGAGTTGATTGAAGCCATTGTTGTGTCCCTACCATGCTATGCCTGCTATTGCTTAGAGTTGTGTCAGGTCTGGTTCATTGGGAATGAATTGGAGTGTTACGATATGTTCTGATGCTGAGAGTGAAGTGTGTGAACACGATTTGGTAAAGGTAGCGGTGAGAGGCCATGTAGGAGTACATGGTGGGTTGTCTCACTGGAACCGTCCTTAAGCACTGAGTTCTGTGTATGTTGTCCAATGACTCGATACTACCACACATTGGGTTCCGTAACTCGACCCCTCTCGACTTATTAAACCAACTTGGTCTCTGTCCAGGAGTCGCAACTAGTTTCTGGTGTTTGTAGGTAGTGCTATTTTTCTACCAAGTGGCACCCGGCAGGGTGGGCTTGGGACAGACTAGGCACACGTGGCACGGTGTACCGAGTGGCACCCGGATGGTGGGCTCAGGAACCCTGCTCACATCGTTTGGGGCCGTGAGCGACACCCCGGCCGGATCTCCTTGCGGATGGAACCCGAATAGGCGATAAACCTGGACTAGAGTCTTGTGTGGTTAGTCAGGTCGTGGCCGACACCCTCGCCAGGCTTCCGCTTGAAGGTTGCCGAGATACATGACGTGTACATGGCGGTAAGTGGCGAGAGCGTGTGTGAAGAAGTACACCCCTGCAGGGTTAACATGATCTATTCGAATAGCCGGGTCCGCGGTTATGGACTTCTTGGATGCTTACATGGTACATAGACAACTTGAAGTGGATACTCTAAAATGCTCAAGACAAGTGTGAGTGCTATGGATGGCCTTCTCGTAGGGAGACGAGAATGAACCCAT
This sequence comes from Triticum dicoccoides, assembly GCF_002162155.2. Lineage (NCBI taxonomy): Eukaryota > Viridiplantae > Streptophyta > Magnoliopsida > Poales > Poaceae > Triticum > Triticum dicoccoides. Next base: position 381,692,869 of record NC_041383.1, on the reverse strand, counting down.
AGTAGTGTATTGTGTGGTGATTAGTGGACTCGTGTGCGCCATATCACCTCAAGAGTTTCTGGTAGTCGTAGAACAGGATAGCCACAGAGTCAAAGCTGGCTTGCTGCAACTAAACCCCACATTACCCTCTTGATACAAATGCATCTATGATAGGATCTGATGTAAGTCTTGCTGAGTACCTTTGTACTCATGTTGCTTTATTTATGTTTTTGCAGCGGAGACTTCGGTCTTAATAGTGTTCTCATGGACTTCGACTAGTAGCTTGTACCTCAGCTACGATCTTGATCGGACGTTGTAGATAGTCAGGCTTTCAGCCTTTTTCATTTATAGATGTCTGTACTCAGACAGGTAATGCTTCCGTTTGTTGCTTGATTTCTCTGAATGTTGGGTCATGTGACCCCTGTTTGTAATAAATGCTATGATGGCTCTTCTGAGCCTTTATCTATATGATTGTTAAGTTATGCTGTGATGCCATGTTGTACAGCACATACTTGCATGTTATGCGTACGTGTAATGTGTATTGCTATGTGTGGGATCTGACTATCTAGTTGTTTATTCTTAGTAGCCTCTCTTACCGGGAAATGTCTCCTAGTGCTTCCACTGAGCCCTGGTAGCTTGCTACTGCTCCGGAACACTTAGGCTGGCCGGCATGTGTCCTTCTTCGATCATGTGTCTATCCCTTCGGGGAAATGTCACGCGATGAATACCGGAGTCCTGTTAGCCCGCTACAGCCCGGTTCACCGGAGTCCTGTTAGCCCAGTGCTACAGCCTGGATTCACTCGCTGATGACCGACATGTTCGATGCTGGGTCATGGATGCCTGTCCCTGTAAGTTAGTGCCACTTTGGGTTTACGACTAGCCATGTCAGCCCGGGCTCTTTATCATATGGATGCTAGCGACACCATCATATACGTGTGCCAAAAGACGCAAACGGTCCCGGGCAGAGGTAAGGTGACACCCGTGGGGATACCGTGCGTGAGGCCGCAAAGTGATATGAGGTGTTACATGCTAGATCGATGTGGCATTGAGTCGGGGTCCTGACACCTTTAGCCGAGCCGGCCCATTATGAACCTCGAGAATCTTGTGGGCCTTTACCTGGGCCGGCCCATTATGGTACACAAAAATCTTATGGGCCTTTACCTGGGCCGACCCATTATGGCCCACAAAATCTTGTGGGCCTTTAGCTGGGCCAGCCCATTATAGTCCGCAAAATCTCATGGGCCTTTAGCCGGGCCGGCCCATTATGGTCCGCAAAATCTTGTGGGCCTTTAGTTGGGCCGGCCCATTTAAACTTGATGGGCCGGTCCACGTGTTAACATATCATAGGCGCGTCTCGCCCATTGGATGAGCGACACCTGTGCCAGCGCGGACCTGACACGTGTCTCCTCCAGCCAATGATGATTTTACACGTGGAAAATCCCCATTGGTCGGGGCTGTTAACGGGTTATCGGATCCAAAACCCGACCCGATAGCTTAACGGCGTTCCATTATGGTGGATGCCACATGTTGGTCACCCTTGACGAAAGCACTTCTGTGACGCGCAATTTATCGTCATGGAAGTGGACACTTCTGTGATGATAATTTTGGTAATGTCATGGAACACTTCTACGACAACACAGGTATGACTATCTTGATTCTGTCATAAATTTGTCATGGATGTACATGCATGACAAAAAATGTGATCTACTGTGACAAACATGTATCATCACGAAAGTGTATTTTTTGTAGTGTATGGTGGCTATGCGGATGATATGGTGGAAGCCCTAGGCAAAGATGCCAAAGTTGTCAAACTTTAATGGAGTCAAATGATATTGGTAGTATTTTAGTGTGATGGGGGATGTCAATAGCTTCAAAACGAGCTAAAGAACGTCAAAATCGGAGTTCGGATGAATTAGTTATGGACGAAACAAAATCAGCCGAAGCGTGAAACTACATGTTACGGACGTCCGTAAATGGACGAATGTCCGGTCGTCGGACGTCCGGTCGGGCTCGGAAATCCGTAATTTCTGTTCTATTGGCTGGTTCCGGTCATCCAGTGGATGACGGACGTCCGGGGCTTCGTGGCGGGTCCGGACATCCGTAAAATGCCGGTCGTCCGGTGGGTCGGGTTCAACGCGAGATCCGAGATCTGGGGCGCGATTTGGGGCGAAAAATGGAGATCTCAGGGTCAAAATTGATGAAATTTCGTGGATGAAAGATGGGGAAACTTGGGGATATGCTAGATCCACTCGAAACCAAGCAAATCCATGGATCAAAATCAACAAAACATCATCAAACTAACAAATCACAAAAAAAAATTGAGGCTATTTTTGGTGGGGATTTTCGAATTTAGGGAGATAAGGACCAAGACGCGAGCATGGAGGACGACTCCATCGACACGATGGCCTGGGAGAAGCTAGGGATTCGGGGCGCGGGCTCTCCGGCGCCTCGAACCCGCCAGGTGGACGCTTCGGCCTCAGCGGTCGCCATGGACGTCGAGGTGGCAAACCAATACGGCTCCAATCTGGGGCTGGGCTCCCCACCTTATGCGGCTCTGCTTGACAGGGGGACGACGGCGTCATGTGCCACGGCCGTTCTAGTGGGGGAGCGCACTCCGCTGGTGTTGTCTCCAGGCTCTACCCTCCCGCCCATGACCAAGTCGCCGGCTTCGAGAGGGCTAGGGGGCAGCAACAGCGGCTCAGTGCGGCAGGCTAAGAAGCTGGTCGGGCGCAAGATCAACACTGAGGGCGTCCGCTCCATGGATCCGCTGGGCGCGCCTCCTACTCCCTGTCAGACGGTGATGGCGCTTGCTTCCCCCCTTGCGCTTCCTATCGGCGACGTCCTGTCCCAGGAGGCTTCCAAGGCGGCACCGATCATGTAGGCGCGGCGGTCCAAGGCAGTGCCATTGGTCCCGGTCCGCTCCAGCTCGCGCTCCATGGGCGCCAAGGCGGGTCCTCCGGCGATGCAACGGGCGCAACTCATCCAGGCCCAGAAGAACCTCGACTCTCAGGTAATCCTCCTTCGCACTTTTCTGTCCTGCATACTTTTATGGATGATCATCTTAGTGAGGTTTTAGAGGAGAGTGGGGTGGATGCATCGTGTCTAGATGGCACGCGTGAGCTGCTTCCTCTGCAGCATGCAACGGAGCAGGCGCAAGCCGCACTCGCAACTGCGGCTGTGGCGCGCGCGGACCAGGTGGTACAGGAGGCAGGGGATCCTCTTGCACTAGTGGTCCGGCCCGACAAGGGGGCTTTGGCAACAGGGGTTGCCCCCTCCCTCACCTTGCCGGTCCAAGGTGAGGCGTGTGGCCAAAGCGGTGTCTTCGAGAGGCATCCGCCTTCGCAATAGGATTATCTAGATGTGGGCTATATTTTGGAATATCCGTGGGTTCGGCCACGTGGGCCGCCGGACTCAGCTCAAGGAATTCATGCAAAAAGAGGGGATTGACATTGTGGCCCTGCAGGAAACCATCAAAGCGGACTTTAGACATCACGAACTGCTAGCCATCGATCCCCTCGAGAGGTTTTCATGGAACCATGTCGCGACGTCAGGGCACTCCAGGGGATGTTGCTTGGTTTTGACAGTGCCGTGTACGAGGTGGTATCATGGGATGCGGGCGTCTTCTTTATGGCTGGCCACGTTCACCACCGTCGTCGCAGCGGGAGATGGTGGTGATTCAGGTCTACGGCCCGGCCCACCACTCGCGTTCGGCTGTTTTCCTGGGCGAGCTACAGCAGAAGGTTCTCACTGTTAGTTCTGCGCTGATTCTTCTCGTGGTTGGGGGACTTTAACCTGATTCTCTCGGGAGCAGACAAAAACAATGATAAGATAAACTGGCCAAGGGTAGCCATGTTTAATAATGCCATTGCCTCCATGGCTCTCAGGGAGGTGGCCAGGTCGGGGGCGCGCTTTACTTGGAATAACAAGCAGCTGGCCCTGATTAGATCTGTGCTAGATAGGGTGTTCATCTTGCCTGATTGGGAGCTGTTTCACCCTCTGTGTTCACTAGTGGCAGAGACAAGAATCGGGTCTGGTCACATTCCCCTGATTCTATCTTCAGGGGAGGATAGGATCCATAGAAATCCTCGCTTCTTTTTCGAAACTGCTTGGTTCGAAAACCCAGAGTTTGCCTCCATCTTCAGGGCGAAGTGGCACTCTTGTGTTAGCCAGGCGGGAAGCCAGCGGGGCCCAATGGACTTTTGGATCGCGGCAGGGAGCCGTCTCCGGGCCAGCATCAAGGAATGGGGGCCAACATGGGCCGTCAGGGCAAGGTGCTCAGGGAGGGCATTCTTGCTGAGATTGCAAACCTCGACCAACAGGCGGATGTGCGGCATTTCTCTGAACAGGAATGGGCTAGTCGCTACGCCTTGGAGGACTAGGTGCAGTCTCTGTTGCGTGCGGAAGAAGAGTACTGGAGGCGTCAAGGTGGCCTTAAATGGACACTGAAAGGGGACACTAACACGAAATACTTCCATGCCTACGCCAATGGGCGACGACGTAGGTGCGCGATCCTTCGCTTACAGTCAGATCAGGGGCTCTTGCTGACTCAGGAGGCTATTGTGCGTCACGTTTATGACTTCTACTTGCATCTCATGGGGACGAGTGAGGAGCAGCGTGCAGGGATTCGCGCTGACCTGTGGGACCCCTCACAACTCGTCACCGATAGGGAGAAGGAGGAGCTGGGGCTCGCATTCTTACCCGAGGAAATCGAGGCGGCTCTTGGTAGCATGAAAACCGACACAGCACCAGGCCCGGATGGGTGGCCCGTGGCCATGTTCAAGCGTTTCTGGCCCATCCTTAAGGGGCCCATGTTTGAGATCTGTAACGGTTTTATGCGAGGGACGGTTGATATCGCCAGGCTTAACTTTGGGATACTTTTGCTTATCCCTAAGGTAGCAGGCGCTGACAACATCCGTCAATTTAGGCCGATCGCGTTAATCAACGTCCGTTTCAAGATCTGCTCCAAAGCCACCACCACCCGTCTAGTTCCGATCGGTCACCGCATGATTAGCCGCACCCATACGGCATTCATCAAAGGCCGCAACATCCTGGAGGGCTCGCTCGCGCTTCAGGAAATCATCCATGAATTTAAATGTACTAGGGAGCCGGCTATCCTTCTCAAATTAGACTTCGAAAAAGCGTATGATTGCGTCAACTGGAACTTCTTGTGTCAGGTGCTTTTGTCTCGGGGTTTCTCGGGCATGTGGGTTCATCGAGTCATGCAGCTGGTCACAGGAGGCCAGACTGCGATCTTGGTAATCGGGGAAGTTGGTAATTTCTTCCGGAACAAGCGGGGACTGCGTCAGGGTGACCCAATGTCTCCGCTCCTGTTTAACTTCGTGGTAGATGCCCTCGCGGCAATGCTACAGAGGGCAACCGTGGCTGGCCACATTAAGGGAGTGGTTAGCCATCTCATCCCAGGGGGGTTTCGGACCTTCAGTATGCGGACGACACTTTGCTCCTGTTCCAGCCAGACACACATAACATTGCTATGGTGAAAGCAATTTTACTGATCTTTGAACTCATGTCCGGCCTTAAAATCAACTTTCACAAGTGCAAAATGCTGCCTATGGGGATGGACAGCGAGGAGGGGTGACGTATCGCTGATCTCGTCAATTGCAAAGTAGGGAAATTCCCTTTTTCATACCTAGGTTTGCCCCTGACCCCTCGTTGAGTGACCATCGATGAATGGGCCCCCCTCACGGGGAAGGTAGGCAGGAAAGTAAGCCCTTGGCGGGGCAAATTCATGTCCTCTGCGGCACGTCTGGTTCTGACCAACTCAAGTCTTTCCTCGCTGCCAATGTTCGCGATGGGGCTGTTTCTTCTGGCCGACGGGGTCCATGGCAGATTGGATACGCCGCATGCCCGTTTCTTTTGGGAAGGGACGGGCCTCAAGCGCAAATATCATATGGTTAAGTGGGCTGCGTTTTGTCGCCCCAAGTCTTTGGGTGGACTGGGGATCACCAATTCAAGGCTTCGGAACATTGCGCTAATGTGCAAGTGGCTCTGGAAGCTGTCACAAGGCGCGACCGGCTTGTGGGCTGATATCCTAAGGGCCAAATATTTTCCTAACGGGAATTTTTTGGAAGGGGCAGTTGAAGGGGCAGCTGGGGGCTCCCCTCTCTGGCAAGATCTTCGGGCAATCAGACCCGCCTTTTACCTTGGAGCCAAATTTAGCATCGGCAATGGCCGGTCCGCCCGCTTCTGGCTTTATTTCTGGGTGGGTTCGGGCCCCCTTTGGGAAGTGTTCGCCGAGTTGTATTCGCTCGCAGCCCAGCCCAACCAAAGCGTGGTCGAGGCTCTGGCGTCCCCACAGGCCATTGTGTTTCGCCGCAACTTGACAGCCCAAGAGTTAGCAAGGTGGGATACCTTGGTTGACCTGATTTCCCCAGCGACCCTCTCTGAGGAGCCAGACTGGGTGTCCTGGCATCTCAACGCCTCTGAGAAATTCTCCGTCAAGTCCTTATACCACAAGTTGTGCCAAGGGGAGGCCCAGCGTGAGGTCAAGGGACTATGGCCTGCCCGCGTTCTGTTAAAGATAAAAGTCTTTCTTTGGCAGATGCTCCAAGACAGGCTTCTCACGTCCATCAATATAGCCAAGCAGAACGGTCCAGCCACGGGCCCCTGTGCGTTATGTGGGGCACCAGAAAACGCGACCCACGTTTTCTTCGGCTGCCCTCTCACACGCTTTGCTTGGAGCGCAATGCGTGAGGCGGATGGGGTCACTTGGGACCCTCGCTCCTCCTCGGACCTTTTGGACCTGCTGGACTCGGTCTAGGGTCAGCCCAAACGGGTGCTTTGGGCGTGTACTGGGGCGATGCTTTGGTCCTTATGGCTCACTCGCAATAAATTTACCATCGAAGGCACCTTTCCGTCGCACCCGGCTAACATTATCTGCAAATGCTCTATTCTCCTGGAGCAATGGAGTCCTTTGGCGAAGCAGAAGGACTTTGACATCTTCAAGCATGCACAAGAACACCTCCGTCAGGTCTATGTGGCGGCTAGGGAGCCGATCCAGCCCACCTAAGGGCGGGAGCTTTGCTTTTGTCTAGCGAGCATGCGTGCTCATCTCCAGGCCATGGCCTTGTATCCCGCTCGCTTTCCGTCTTTGAACCCTCCCAGTTTCTAGTATTCGTGATGGCCGTGGGCTTTTGGTTATGCCCGTGTAATGATTTATGATTGCTACTCTACCTGTTCCGTTGTGGGCTTTATTAATTTAAAGCCGGACGCTTCTAGCATCTTCGTTCTAAAAAAAGAACACAACAAAATTAGGCTAGAAAAAGAGGGGTAGGGGCTCCAAAAACGTGATCAACCTGGCTCACGATACCATATGATAAGGGGCTAACCCGGTGTAGGCTGATCTTTCACGATTGGAGTGGGATCCCTTGAAGAACACGAACAACACGGGGAAAAACAGGGAGAAATCACAAAGGGGAAACACTCAAGAACAAGTCCAATTACACATCCACTAGACAATCAAACACACAAGATCCACAAGGGTACATGAACAACAAAAGGAAAGATATAACATAGAGTTCATCTCCAAGAGGAGGTCTTGATGGTATCCTAGACGGATCTTCCCACGAGGGGTTCTTGATGATATCCCGTAGGATCTTCTCACATGGAGGTCTTGAACTCCATGGGAGTGGTCTCTCTCTCTCTCTCAAGAGGAGGAGGTAGGAGCAAAGCTCACCTAAGAATGAGCTATCATATTTGCTAACCCTCGAAAGGAGGTGGAGGTGGTCTATTTATAGTCTAAGCCACGAAGGGGTAAGTGGGAGAGGGATACAAGGCGAAAGGCCCGTGGCTGCGCACACAGGCGTCGGACGTCCAGAGGCTCAGAACGGTCCGGACGTCCAGAAGTCTTCGGACTTCCGTAAATATCGTTCTATCGCCGTGGCACCGGTCGTTTGGTGGCGCTCGGTCGTCCGTGGCCTGGGTGGTGTCGGACGTCCGGTCTCGGTCGGTCGTCCGGTCGCTGTAGATCTCCTCGGCATGACTCTTGGACTGGCTGGAGTTCCAGGTGTCAGACATCCAGCATAGTCCAGTCGTCCGGTGGTTGTAGATTGTAGCAGCTCCATTTCTTCCGTCTTCTCTTCCATGCTTCCCTCGTGGATGGTGTAGGTGTTCCTTGGCGCTTGCACTCCTCCTCATCGTCTGTGAAGCTCCGGTGATACCTATGCATGCACACGGGTGGAGTTGTTAAGTAGTATACCATCCTCGAAGGGGTCAAGTGGACACGTGTAAAGGAGAAGATTCACCTTTATGTATGAGAAGTAGAGGTCACACGTGTCACTTGCCAAACGGACTCTTGACATGGTGATGCCCGTAGGATGCTCCGCATCACCAAGCCACTTCCTTCACTCCCCTCCGCCACCCAAGCTCCCGTCCGCTGATCCCTAGCCTTCTTCGGCATGGAGGGCAACGGATCTGACGACGGCCAGTACAGATTCATCGAATGGGGTGTCGCCCCGTGTGGCTTGGAGGAGGCAATGCCCGTACGCATTGCACCCCGCCACTCCCGCAAGAACAGCGCCCGACCGACGGCGTGATCTGTCGGGTGCGAGTCCATTGTGTCGGTGCATCGGGCGCTGGGATCCTCCGGGGCGGGATCATTGCGGTCCTCCGGGGAGCCTTCCAATCTCCCCTCCTCCCCATCACCGGTCCACCGGAGTATGAGTCCTACCGAGACCGGTGTGCCCGCCGTAGGAAGGAGAGGATGAGGGCCGCGGAGGCCCATCTCGCTGGCGACATGGCGGCGGTGTAGGGGGTTGATGCGGCGGTGCGTGCTGCCGCAAAGGAGGAAGCCATCTACGTCCGCATTGTAAAGAAGCGCTAGCGGAGGAACACGTGTGCCCTTGCCTGAGGGCAGAATTGAACGATCGTGCCATGGTCGGACTGCCCCCAAGAAAGACAGACGGGTCGGACAGCTCCTGCTCAAACCATACTGCGTCTTCGACTGGTACTTCCGCGAGAAGGGCGGCAAGGGTGCCAGAAAGAGCAAGGGTAGCATGGATGATCTTCTTCATAACTAGTATATAGGGTAAACATGCCAATTTTTTGTAGTCCAATGGCATATCCTGACGTAGTACGTAGTTGCATGAGTTTATATGGATTTGAGATTTGCTAATTAAGGTGTCTGGTTGTGGAAAGAGAAAATTGAGACGTGACCGGCCAATATACGCAGATGCGGCCGAACACATCCGTGGGTGTTTTTCTTTTTGCATGAATATCCTCGGACGTTTGGGACCGAGTTTGCCAAATCTGACTATAGATGTGCTAACTGCATATACATACCCTTGGGTGAAAAGCCCTTTTTGAAAGAAAAAGAGTGCATGCCCAGATATGTATCAATTGTCGATACTAGCAATCTCTGTTGGATTTGTTTCAGTTTCACCTGAAAAATGTCGGTTCCTATGTATGACCTTCTGTATCTTACTTGTGCTAAAAAGACTTGATAATTGTCGGTGAAATTATACTTTTTTTAGCGGTGAAATTATACAATGTGCCATAAGTTTCACATATCGCGGCTTTTGTGCCCACAAAAGAGAACTTGTCGGCAAACAGATACGCTCGTGACATGAACACTAGTATATGTCGTAGTCTCTGATGTGCTCCACCAAAAAGAATTCCCATGTTCTCGGAGTTCTATACGAGAGGGAGTGACAAATGCGCAGACCATGACGGGTTGACAGCCGCCGGACTAGTCTCTACTTTTAATGAAGTAGTTGGTAGACTGGGGTCCATAATTTTTTTTGTCCCTCGCTTTTTATCTCGTTTCTTTCGGGGTTTTTTCGTCTACCCTTCCACCACCACTTTTCAAGTTTGTTTATTTTTTCTCCTTTTTTTAGCAAAGCAGCACTTTCCTAACGTATAAAAAATCACAGATTAAATTTTCCTAATTTATCAAAATCAACCGATCTCTTTTGTTAATGCAATTTATTTTAGGAAACAAATAACGGATTGTCTGAAAATAAATAACGGGTTTTCTGGAAACCAATAAACCTCATCATGAAAGCATTGATGTACCTATTTAATTTGTTATCCGTTCCATTATTTTTTTATCTTTTTTTTCGTCCCACCCACACCCTCGTCCACGGGTTGTTTCATCCTGTTTTGCAAGCGAACGGTTCCGCTCGGAGGCAGCCCGCACAAACAATCGATGGCCACCCATGCCTCCCTCGCCCTTCTCTCTTCCTCCAACACGGCTAGGGTTCCCAGTCCCTCCTCCTCCTCCTCCTCCTCCTCCGCCGCGTGTTCCTCTATGACCTCGCCCGAGCGCCTCCCAGACCTCGTCGGGAGCAGCTAGCAGGACCCCGCCATTCTGCCTCCCTCTCTCCCTTGTCCTCATTTCCCACCTCCCTCTCTCTCCTCTTTACCATGCGCTATTCCTCTCCATAGGTGTCATCATGGCCACGTCATGGAGCTCACCGCATTGTCATCCGTGCCCCTGCGATGATACCCTGCATCGCCCGCGTCCAGGTCCTGCAGATCCTGATTTGGCCAGTTTTTTTCAGGCATCACGACTCGCGAGCACGCTAGACGGCCAGAACGGCCGCGTCAAGGAGGACGCCAGGGACGGTGGCTCCAGGGTGCTGCATGCGCTGCCGGTTACGGGAGGATGCATGTGTGTGTTTACCTGGTCGATAAGCATGTTTAGTGATGCCATACCCTTTGAGCTCCCCGAAATCTTGGCCATAGCCTCTTCCACTTTTCACAACAAGTTAGTTCTCACTACACTAGCATTAGTACTATTCAGTAATAACTGCTCTAGGCTTCTGAATAAATTTCTATATAAGATCTAGCCGGCAATCGTGCAGGCTTTTGTCTAAATTTTTTTCTTTTGCAATTTGGAATGTATAGTAAGTTTGAATATTATAGAAACAGTTGGTGTCGGTGTCAAAACCGGCGGATCTCGGGTAGGGGGTCCCGAACTGTGCGTCTAGGCGGATGGTAACAGGAGACAAGGGACACGATGTTTTTACCCAGGTTCGGGCCCTCTCGATGGAGGTAAAACCCTACTCCTGCTTGATTAATATTGATGATATGGGTAGTACAAGAGTGGATCTACCACGAGATCAGAGAGGCTAAACCCTAGAAGCTAGCCTATGGTATGATTGTTGTTCGTCCTACGGACTAAAACTCTCCGGTTTATATAGACACCGGAGAGGGCTAGGGTTACACAGAGTCGGTTACAATTGGAGGAGATCTTCATATCGTATCGCCAAGCTTGCCTTCCACGCCAAGGAAAGTCCCATCCGGACACGGGACGGGGTCTTCAATCTTGTATCTTCATAGTCCGAGAGTCCGGCCATCCGGACACCCCCTAATCCAGGACTCCCTCAGTAGCCCCTGAACTAGGCTTCAATGACGACGAGTCCGGCGCCCAAGTTATCTTCGGCATTGCAAGGCGGGTTCCTCCTCCGAATACTTCATAGAAGATGTTGAACACCAGGATAGTGTCCGGCTCTGCAAAATAAGTTCCACATTCCACCATAGAGAGAATAATATTTGCACCAATCAGATCTGCTGACGTATTACGCAACGTGACATCACGCCACAACCAGGCTTTTATTCATTATACCACTCCACCTCAGCGCGTTTAGCGAGGCGGTTTCGTTGGCACGTCTTGTTAAAGCGGAGATCGTGTCCCCTTATTCTGGGATACTCATCAATACGGGCATGGGTAACCCAACCGCGCCATTAACCACGGCGCTTGGGAGATAAGCGAGTTTTATTAGGCTCGTGGGGGCTCGTAGTTTCAGCCACCCATGTAAGGGGATAAGAATCACCCTTTCCATTCACGCCTTCTTCCTCCTTTGCTTATTCGTCCCTGCACGCTCAAGCTCCAACGCCCAAGCCCGCACTTCCCACCTCAACCTTCTCCAATCATGTCCGCAGTGGGAGGTAGATGGATGGCTTCCTCCGTCACGGAGGGGCAAATCAAAAAGCTGAGGAAGGTCGAATACTTGTCTGACGACATCGCGCACCGGCTTCCAGATGAGGGGCAACTCATCCCCACCCCTAGGCCCCATGAGAGGGTTGTATTTCCCCCCCATTTCCTCCGCGGACTGGGTTTTCCTCTTCACCTGTTCGTCCAGGGGCTCATGTTCAACTACGGCCTGGACTTCCACAATCTGGCCCCGAACTTCATCCTCAACATCTCAGCGTTTATTGTCGTGTGCGAGGCCTTCCTCCGCATCCAGCCACACTTTGGCCAATGGCTGAAGATCTTCAGCGTCAAGCCGAAGGGCGTGGGCGGCCGCCAAGCGGAGTGCGGAGGTGCCATGGTGGGCAAGACAGCCAACGTTACATGGCTCGAGGGCGCCTTCGTAGAGACCATCAAAGGGTGGCAATCGGGGTGGTTCTATATCACCGAGTCGTGTGACCCTGAATGGGCAGCAGTCCCCGAATTCCGATCTGGTATCCTGTGACGCCCGGATAATTAAGCTACAGTACCCCTTTACTAATGATGCCACGTCACCTATATTGCTGTTGTTAAACTCATGTTGGTTCGAAACCGATTCAAATTCGAATTCACAATCAAGTCAAACAATAAAGGTTTTCAAATATTAAAACTAAAATGTTCGGGATGTGCCAAATAATTCATAAGTAATATTGGTGGGTAAAACAAGTCTTTAGAGAAAGGTTAAATGCACTAAAATAAATAAAACAGTAGCAAAAACAATTATGTGAATGCTTTTAAACTAAAAAGCAATTGTTAAACTAGTTTATGACCAAACTTTTTAAGGAAGTGGATTATTCTGAGACATTAATTTAGGAGCTATTGTCATATTTTACAAAACTAAAGAGTTAAAGGTAAAATAAAACAGAATAAAAGAAATACGAAAAGAAAAGAAAAACAAACAAGAGAATAAAAAGGAGAAGAACCCCCCCCTTGCTGGGCCGTGGCCCAGCTGGCCTCTGGGTAAACCAGGCCGGCCCAACCCAGCCAGCGACGCCCTCCTCCTCTCTCATCCACCTCTCGAACACGACCGAGCGCTGGGCGTCGTTCCAGCCGCGCCACCTCGTCTGTGGGTCGCTACAGGGCGCCTGGAGGGGATAAGATTGCCAGTGTCGACACCGTGGCCTCGCCCAAAAATATCTTCCCCTCCACCCGTGCCGTTCCTCTCTCTCCCTCACTGCTCTCTTCGATCCCGAGCTCCACCGTGCAACCGTCGCCATGCCATCATTGTCGTCACGACCACATGCCTCCCCGGCACTCGAGAGGAAGTCGAGGAGCACCGCCGTCCTCTTCTACACCGTCTACAAGCGTCAGGTCAAGCCGGAGCGCCTCGAGCCGTCGCCATCGGCCTTCTTCCCCAACCACGGCCGCCGTCATCCACCTCGTCGATCCGCTCGCCGATGGCCTCCCCGAGGCCCCTGCCAAGCCCTACCGCCGCATTGTGAGGTCCTTTGTCGATTCCCCCATTTTTCTGGATCGATCCGTTACCGTAATCGCCTACAATCACCAAGACCGCCATGGCCGGAGCACTGCGTTTGTGCGCATGGTCGCCTGCTCCTGGTCGCGGCCACACCAGCACCCCGCCCCCTGCACTCACCTGCACACCCGTGCGCGCATGCCCCGCGCCCTTGCACCCACGGCCGCGCGCCCCGCCAGCGCTGTCTGCGGCTTCGCTCCCCTGCTGCCCGCTGCCGCAACTACTTCTACTGCCGCTGATTGCCTTAGCTGTTGCTGCCTTAGCTGCTGCGCTACTACGGCTTGTTGTGCCGCCAGCTGCTGCTATACCCTGCTGCCTAGCCGCCTCTATTGGTCTAGATGCTCCTGACCACTAGCTACTGCTGCTCCAGCCGCTACTAATGGTCGTGGCCATGGCCTAGCATATGTTGTGTGCGTGTGTATGCACAGCCACCACCAGCCTGCCCGTGGACATTAGATTAGGGAATAATCACTAGTTAGTTTAACTACTAGCCAATGACAGTGCACCCCACTATTAGTTAATCTAATTTATGCTCAAAAAAAGTTAATATAATTTATTTAAAGTCTAGTTAAACACAGGGAATGACATGTGGGTCCCCTGTCCAGTTTGACCAGTCAAACTGTTGACTGGGTTGACCCGGTCCATGACAGGTGGGTCCTGTGTGACCCCGTTAACTAGTCAACAGTTGACTGGACCCCAGCGACCCCATTGGCCAGCCACACATACATTCTGTTGGGTACAACTCTTGGTACCCGTAGCATTTTATTCTTTTAAATTCAAACTAAAATTAAATCCAAAAAAATTAGAAATAAATTAAACTTTAAAAATTAATATAAAATAATCCGAAACTTGGATGAAAATACTTTGTACATGAAAGTTGCTCAGAACGACGAGACGAATTCGGATACGCAACCCGTTCGTCCACCACACATCCCTAGCATAGTGAACCTGCAGCATTTCACCTCCGGTTCACCTGTCCGAAAATGCGAAACACCGGGGATACTTTCCCGGATGCTTCCCCCCTTCGCCCGTATCACCTACTACCGCGTTAGGGCACACCTAGCACCGCGTATTGTCATGTTACGCTTTGCGATTCTTTGATTGCTCTGTTATTTATTATGTTCCCCCTTCGTTACTTCTTCCTGGTAGACGCCGAGACTGTCGGCGACCCCCAGTACGACTACGGTGTTGACGACCCCTCCTTCTCGCCTGAGCTTCCAGGCAAGCCCCCCCTTGATCACCAGATATCGCCTATTCTTCTCTATACTGCTTGCATTAGAGTAGTGTAGCATGTTACTGTTCGGTTACTCCTATTCTGTTGCATAGCCTGTCATTGTTGCTACAGTCGTTGATACCTTACCCGCAATCCTAAATGCTTAGTATAGGATGCTAGTTTATCATCATTGGCCCTACATTCTTGTCAGTCTGCCTTGCTATACTATCGGGCCGTGATCACTTGGGAGGTGATCATGGGTATATACTATACATATATACATACTATACAGATGGTGACTAAAGTCGGTTCAGCTCGTTGAGTACCCGCAAGTGATTCCGATGTGGGGGCTGAAAGGACAGGTGGCTCCATCCCGGTAGAGGTGGGCCTGGGTTCCTAACGGCCCCCGACTGTTCCTTTGTGTCGGAGCGACAGGGCAGGTTGAGACCACCTAGGCGAGAGGTGGGCCTGGCCCTGGTCGGCGTCCGCGGTTACTTCATAATAACACGCTTAACGAGATCTTGGTATTTGATCTGAGTCTGGCCACTGGCCTATACGCACTAACCAACTACGCGGAAAGTTATGGGCACTCGACGTCGTGGTATCAGCCGAAGCCTTCTTGACTTCAGCGACTGAGCGGCGCGCGCCGGGTTGGACTGCGTTAACGCAACTTCCTTTGTAATGGAGGTTGCTAGGTCTGCTCACCGGTCGCGTATGCAACGTGCAGGTGTGCAATGGGCGATGGGCCCAGACCCCTGCATGCATAGGATTTAGACCGACGTGCTGAACTCTCTGTTGTGCCTAGGTGGGGCTGCGACGTGTTGATCTTCTGAGGCCGGGCATGACCCAGGAAAGTGTGTGCAGCCAAATGGGATCGAGTGTGTTGGGTTATGTGGTGCACCCCTGCAGGGAAGTTTATCTATTTGAATAGCCGTGTCCCTCGGTAAAAGGACGACCCGGAGTTGTACCTTGACCTTATGAAAACTAGAACCGGATACTTAATAAAACACACCCAGACAAGTTCCACAGACAACTCGGTGATCGCTTTTCCACAGGTCGACGAGGGGAGGATCGCCGGGTAGGATTATGCTATGCGATGCTACTTGGAGGACTTCAATCTACTCTCTTCTACATGCTGCAAGACGGAGGCTGCCTGAAGCGTAGTCTTCGATAGGACTAGCTATCCCCCCTCTTATTCTGGCATTCTGCAGTTCAGTCCACTGATATTGCCTCCTTACACATATACCCATGCATATGTAGTGTAGCTCCTTGCTTGCGAGTACTTTGGATGAGTACTCACGGTTGCTTTGCTCCCTCTTTTCCCCCGTTTTCCTCTTCTCCCCGGATGCCGCAACCAGACTTTGGAGCCCAGGAGCTAGACGCCACCGTCGACGACGATTCCTACTACACTGGAGGTGCCTACTACTACGCGCAGGCCGCTGACGATGACCAGGTGTAGTTAGGAGGATCCCAGGCAGGAGGCCTGCGCCTCTTTTGATCTGTATCCCAGTTTGTGCTAGCCATCTTATGGCAACTAGTTTAACTTATGTCTGTACTTAGATATTGTTGCTTCCGCTGACTCGTCTATGATCGAGCACTTGTATTCGAGCCCTCGACGCCCCTGGCTTGTATTATGATGCTTGTATGACTTATTTATGTTTTAGAGTTGTGTTGTGATATCTTCCCGTGAGTCCCTGATCTTGATCGTACATGTTTGCATGCATGATTAGTGTACGATTGAATTGGAGGCGCCACAAGTTGGTATCAGAGCCGACTGCCTGTAGGAATCCCCCTTTCCAACTCCTTGGCCGAAGTTGAGTCTAGTCATTTCAAAACTTTTACTAACATGGCTGTGTGGCTTACAGGCCCACGTCGCCATTTGGGTGGTATTAGGATCTTTTATTCCTCGCCTTTACTCTGGGACTCTGATCTCTCTTCTATTCGGGTTAAATGGTTTTGCTAAAAGAGTAACTTTAGGTTCTCGAAAATACTTTCTCCCGGAGAGCCTCTCCCTCCAGATGATCGCTTGCCGCACCAGAAGATTCCGAAGATACTCTTCGAGGTTTTTCCGAGACCCTTGTGCCCATTGGCTTTACAATCCCCTACCACCGATATACCCTTATGCATAACTACCTACAATTGTCGTTCATACCTTCATCCTCAGTTGCTCTTGTTATTACAAGATGCCTTAAATTGCTCTCCATTGTTCCGAAAATCCTTTAAGCTTACTGCGTTGCAGTTCTTTACCACATGAATACCCCTATGGTAATTCCTCGCACTTACCGAGTATCCGCTCATACCCAGTTGTTCAAGTGTTTCAAAAAAAGTCTTCAAAATACTATTCGATCATCCGAAAATCCTTAGCAGCTTTATTACTCTGCAAATACTTGTCTGCTTGCATTATGGATGCTTCCAATATGTCTGGCAATATTCATTAGTCTCCTTTGACACCGTCATTTTGATCCTATTGATTCAACATGAGTGCGAATGCACGAAATCATCGGTTAATCCTTTTAAATTATCTTTCCGGCTCAGATGTCATTTTTAACATGAGCTGGTTATCGACCAATCAAATTGCCATCGATTATACCCCTAAGTCTATTCAACTTATCCATTCTTAATCAGACCGTTGGCTTCTAATCCCTTGATTTGGAAATGATAATTCCTTTGCATTTGAGTTTGAATTAGTTGGTTGTTTCTACAATCCAATGCCTTTGCATTGTTTCTTCCTATGGTTGAGTACCGATGCTTACATCAGATCCCTTAAGGACCATCGGATCCTTTATTGTATATTATCCGACAACGTCCTTCATATTTAATCACTTTGGAAGTTCTTTCCCTGATACATAATGACATTGGTAAATCCTATTCCTTGATTTGGCCAACCATGCTCTGCTTTCGAGCTGGTGAAATTTATTGTTGAAGTTTGTGGTATATGTTTCCATGATGCCTTGATGGGTTGAACCTATGCCTTCCTTAATATGTGTGAACTCGAAAGTTTTCATGAGTCATACTCTTCTGGTAGTTTGCCAGATAAAATTTCAACACTACAACTTCATCGAACGCGAGAAGTGAATGAAAGGTTATGCATTAGAGAAGTGGGAGTCGACCTTGAACTTTGTGTTCATGCCCATGGGCACGATGTAGATCCTATCATGGAAGCTTCTTGAATAATAACCATTTCCTTGATATATATCATCTGGTATCTGTGAATTAATCCTTTGCAATCGTGGTTCCAACAATGATCTCCTTTAAATACCATTTCTCGTGCATGTTTAAGAACTTACCTTCTATAGAGCAATACCCCAGTCCAAGCTCTACTTTGGACTGTCGTCGAGTATTACCCCCTGGTAGCTCGAGATTATCTTGGAACTGCATAACTTCTTATGTGTTCTTCATCAAGTACTACATTCTCACTGATTACAATTTTTCATGGACTCTGAGTTATTAAACACTCAAAGACACCAATAACTAAACCGAGTCCGCACTGCGGTTCAACTACTCTTAGTAATCTTCTTTAAGTACGAGTTTGTACCCGGTCAAGCCATTCCTAGCCTGATCGGCTATATCCTTATCGTGCAACTTTTTAACTGTGCTACCTGGTCCTTATTCCCGGAGCACCACTTTCGACGATGAGCTAAGCTTACGTTGATTTTCCTCGTCATAGCATTTCGCCTTGAACAACAAGCTTGATTTTGAGTTTGTGTCGTACTCGTGGTTCCAATAACCTTTTGCTTCGGTGTTCCTTTGACTTGATGTCATCGCCGAGCGGTTACATCTTCTTGAAACCTCTCGACAAAGTTGCCGGGATCATCATCAACATTTTGAATCCTTCCTGGGCATCAATTGAATTCATGATGGTAAGTGCCATCCTCGTCCCTTGGTAATTTGAGTTACCATCGACAACATATTTACCTCCCTTTCATCACAAACTTGTTCTTGGTAAGGATGCAACTTGTGATTCAGTTTGTGTTATGTTCTACTGTGAAGAATTGTTGTCCCTTATGTCAAGGATGTTGCAAGGACTACTCCACCTCTTAAGAATTATGGGTATTGTGATGCCTCTCGCCATCACCCTTCTTTTTGGTCCCTGTGTTGCTTCTAACTGGAATACCAGTAAATGAACTCTGTCGTGAGACTTCAGTATTCTTAGCAACCTTATTGCTTTAGAGTTAATGGAAAATAAATCCAACTTAGTGTGTTGGTTGCTGAATCACCATTCTGGCATTGCTCGTGCATCCCAGCCCATATTTTGGGTGCACCTTTCAACCAATGCTTAAATGTGTATGTTTTCCTCGAGCATACGTCATTATATCATCTGATCCGACAAATGTTATCTCCTTTTTCACATAACTATGGAAATCCACCTTTTTGGAAATCTCGAGGATTGTCGCAGACTCCATCAGCTACCCCCTCACCCTTTTCCTTGGTTTAATGATGAACCCTTGTTTCAGAACTCACTTCCATAGTTCTTTTCCTTGAGAACCTTGCAATGTCATCTCGACAATTTGTGTTGCACCTTTCTTCTCAGGCATCCCAAGTCTGAGGTATCCTACCACCTATCAGAACTGAATCTCGGTCTGATATGATGGTTGGAACATAATTCCAAGAGTTATAACTTTGGTCTTTATATGACCCGGTAAGGTGGTGTCATTCCTAACCCACCTGGCCGGAGGCCCTATTGTTATAATTTCCTTTTTAACAAGGTTAACCATTTTTCCGTGAGGAAATTGAATTCCTTGTTTAATAAGTTTGTCCTGATGGATCCTTCGTGTATCCAAAGTCCGACCTTTGCTTGAAGACCATGTCAATGCTATCTCGAAGCATGTATGTGGTACTCCTATCTTCAATAAGAACACTTAAGCACAATGCTAAATTTTCTTAATCAAATTATCCAAACACCGCTGTATGGGTAATGTCATGAAATTTCTCTTCCCTACCCAAAGAGTTTTCTACATTATATCATGTCATGTATATCATGCTCTTCTTGTCCTTGGGAAGGATATATCCTTGGAATATGTGTTTAAACACATTTTCCTTTCCATTGTTCTATTTAATCTGATAATCGCGTTTTCCTTTCCATTCTTTTGTTTAACCTTTCCTGAATCTAACTTAACTGAGCAGAGATAATTCCCTGCTTAGGTAGGCACCTTCTTGTACAATTCTGTCAGCAAGACCCTGTTACTATTGTTGATGACACTCCAGTAGCCACCGATGGACGAGAACTTTGCCTATTGGTCCGCCTCATTCAACGAGCAAGAAAATGGTTCTCTCCGTCCCTCGCCCTTGGTACCGATATTGTTGCCGACCTAACTGACAGGCTACACTCTGACATGCCTTGCTTGCATGATCACGCAAGATGTCCCCGCCCTTCCTACTTTTAACCCACATGGCCGGCCCATAACCCAAAGTTCCACAGGATCGAAACCTGACTCTCCTGTACACCCCCTGTTTCCATAGTTAATCCTTGCTCTTGATTTCGTATTTAATTCACGGTCCACCTTCCTAGTGCTCTATTCTGGTATCAGACGCAATACTTACTCTCGTTGCTCTGAACCCCTTTCTCACTCTGGTTAAGACTTTGAGCAACTACCTATCCGCTTGGAACCTCTTATTGTACCTTCGTACCTTACTCTCGATGTATTTTATTTGTTCAAATCGAGAGATAAACTTATGCTCATTCATGGGTTAACCCCAGATTGTTTCCCTCATAAGCATTCTGTTGTAGCCGAGTTACCCCTTATTATTATCATAAGTACGATGGAGTTCGTGAAGAAAGGACGACAACCTCATCATGATGCATTGATGCATAGGAATGAAGACATCAGCGCTATGGATCGACCACTTCGAGAAGGGCAACCAAGAACGAGGACAACCGTTAGAATTTCGTAACCAGAACTTTCCCCCTTACTCCCCTCTTAAATCTCGGGACGAGATTTCTTGTAGTGGAGGAGAATTGTGACACGCAGATAATTAAGCTACAGTAACCCTTTACTAATGATGCCACGTCACCTAGATTGCTGTTGTTAAACTCACGTTGGTTCGAAACCGATTCAAATTCGAATTCACAATCAAGTCAAACAATAAAGGTTTTAAAATATTAAAACTAAAATGTTCGGGATGTGCCAAATAATTCATAAGTAATATTGGTGGGTAAAACAAGTCTTTATAGAAAGTTTAAATGCACTAAAATAAATAAAACAGTAGCAAAAACAATTATGTGAATGCTTTTAAACTAAAAAGCAATTGTTAAACTAGTTTATTTAGTCACCAAACTTTTTAAGGAAGTGGATTATTCAGAGACATTAATTTAGCAGCTATTGTCATATTTTACAAAACTAAAGAAGTTAAAGGCAAAATAAAACAGAATAAAAGAAATATGAAAAGAAAAGAAAAACAAACAAGAGAATAAAAAGGAGAAGAACCCCCCCCCCCTGCTGGGCCGTGGCCCAGCTGGCCTCTAGGCCAACCAGATCGGCCCAACCCAGCCAGCGATGCCCTCCTCCTCTCTCCTCCACCTCTCGAACACGACCGAGCGTTGGGCGCCGTTCTAGCCGCGCAACCTCGTCTGTGGGTCGCTACAGGGAGCCTGGAGAGGATAAGATTGCCAGCGTCGACGCCGTGGCCTCGCCCAAAAATATCTTCCCCTTCACCCGTGTCGTTCCTCTCTCTCCCTCACTGCTCTCTTTGATCCCGAGCTCCACTGCGCAACCGTCGCCGTGCCATCGTTGTCGTCACGACCACATGCCTCCCCGACGCTCAAGAGGAAGTCGAGGAGCACCGCTGTCCTCTTCTACACCGTCTACAAGCGTCAGGTCAAGCCGGAGCGCCTCGAGCCGTCGCCATCGGCCTTCTTCCCCAACCACGGCCGCCATCGTCCACCTCGTCGATCCGCTCGCCGATGGCCTCCCCGAGGACCCTGCCAAGCCCTACCGCCTCATTGTGAGGTCCTCTGCCGATTCCCCCATTTTTCTGGATCGATCTGTTACCGTAATCACCTACAATCACCGAGGCCGCCATGGCCGGAGCACTGCATTCGTGCGCGCAGTCGCCTGCTCCTGGTCGCGGCCACACCAGCACCCCGCCCCCCCGCGCTCACCTGCACACCCGTGCGCGCATGCCCTGCGCCCCCGCGCCCACGGCCGCGGGCCCCGCCAGCATTGTCTGCGTCTTCGCTCCCCTGCTGCCCGCTGCCGCAACTACTTCTACTGCCGCTGATTGCCTTAGCAGTTGCTGCCTTAGCTGCTACGCTACTACGGCTTGTTGTGCCGCCAGCTGCTGCTATACCCTGCTGCCTAGCCGCCTCTATTGGTCTAGATGCTCCTGACCACTAGCTACTGCTGCTCCAGCCGCTAATAATGGCCGTGGCCATGGCCTAGCATATGTTGTGTGCGTGTTTATGCACAGCCACCACCGGCCTGCCCGTGGAAATTAGATTAGGGAATAATCACTAGTTAGTTTAACTACTAGCCAATGACAGTGCACCCCACTATTAGTTAATCTAATTTATGCTCAAAAAAAGTTAATCTAATTTATTTAAAGTCTAGTTAAACACAGGGAATGACATGTGGGTCCCCTGTCCAGTTTGACCAGTCAAACTGTTGACTGGGTTGACCCAGTCCATGACAGGTGGGTCCTGTGTGACCCCGTTAACTAGTCAACAGTTGACTGGACCCTAGCGACCCCATTGGCCAGCCACACATACATTCTGTTGGGTACAACTCTTGGTACCCGTAGCATTTTATTCTTTTAAATTCGAACTAAAATTAAATCCAGAAAAATTAGAAATAAATTAAACTTTAAAAATTAATATAAAATAATCCGTAACTCGGATGAAAATACTTTGTACATGAAAGTTGCTCAGAACGACGAGACGAATTCGGATACGCAACCCGTTCGTCCGCCACACATCCCTAGCATAGTGAACCTGCAACATTTCACCTCCGGTTCACCTGTCCGAAAACGCGAAACACCGGGGATACTTTCCCGGATGTTTCCCCCCTTCGCCGGTATCACCTACTACCGCGTTAGGGCACACCTAGCACCGCGTATTGTCATTTTATGCTTTGCGATGCTTTGATTGCTCTGTTATTTATTGTGTTCCCCCTTCGTTACTTCTTTCTGGTAGACCCCGAGACTGTCGGCGACCACCAGTACGACTACGGTGTTGACGACCCCTCCTTCTCGCCTGAGCTTCCAGGCA
>NC_041383.1:381645038-381669584 GCF_002162155.2 Triticum dicoccoides | reverse complement strand
ATATCGCCTATTCTTCTTTATACTACTTGCATTAGAGTAGTGTAGCATGTTACTGTTCGGTTACTCCTATTTTGTTGCATAGCCTGTCATTGTCACTACAGTCGTTGATACCTTACCCGCAATCCTAAATGCTTAGTATAGGATGCTAGTTTATCATCATTGGCCCTACATTCTTGTCAGTCTGCCTTGCTATACTATCGGGCCGTGATCACTTGGGAGGTGATCACGGGTATATACTATACATATATACATACTATACAGATGGTGACTAAAGTCGGGTTAGCTCGTTGAGTACCCGCAAGTGATTCCGATGTGGGGGCTGAAAGGACAGGTGGCTCCATCCCGGTAGAGGTGGGCCTGGGTTCCTGACGGCCCCCGACTCTTCCTTTGTGTCAGAGCGACAGGGCAGGTTGAGACCACCTAGGCGAGAGGTGGGCCTGGCCCTGGTCGGCGTCCGCGGTTACTTCATAATAACACGCTTAACGAGATCTTGGTATTTGATCTGAGTCTGGCCACTGGCCTATATGCCCTAACCAACTACGCGGGAAAGTTATGGGCACTCGACGTCGTGGTATCAGCTGAAGCCTTCTTGACGTGAGCGACTGAGCGGCGCGCGCCGGGTTGGACTGCGTTAACGCAACTTCCTTTGTAATGGAGGCTGCTAGGTCTGCTCACCGGCCGCGTACGCAACGTGCAGGTGTGCAATGGGCAATGGGCCCAGACCCGTGCGCGCATTGGATTTGGACCGGCGTGCTGACCTCTCTCTTGTGCCTAGGTGGGGCTGCGACGTCTTGATGTTCTGAGGCCGGGCATGACCCAGGAAAGTGTGTGTGGCCAAATGGGATCGAGCGTGTTGGGTTATGTGGTGCACGCCTGCAAGGAAGTTTATCTATTCGAATAGCCGTGTCCCTCGGTAAAAGGACGACCCGAAGTTGTACCTTGACCTTATGACAACTAGAACCGGATACTTAATAAAACACACCCAGACAAGTTCCACAGACAACCCGGTGATCGCTTTTCCACAGGGCGACGAGGGGAGGATCGCCGGGTAGGATTATGCTATGCGATGCTACTTGGAGGACTTCAATCTACTCTCTTCTACATGCTCCAAGATGGAGGCTGCCAGAAGCGTAGTCTTCGATAGGCTAGCTATCCCCCTCTTATTCTGGCATTCTGCAGTTCAGTCCACTGATATTGCCTCCTTACACATATACCCATGCATATGTAGTGTAGCTCCTTGCTTGCGAGTACTTTGGATGAGTACTCACGGTTGCTTTGCTCCCTCTTTTCCCCCGTTTTCATCTTCTCCCCGGATGCTGCAACCAGACTTTGGAGCCCAGGAGCTAGACGCCACCGTCGATGATGATTCCTACTACACTGGAGGCACCTACTATTACGTGCAGGCCGCTGACGATGACCAGGAGTAGTTAGGAGGATCCCAGGCAGGAGGCATGTGCCTCTTTCGATCTGTATCCCTGTTTGTGCTAGCCATCTTATGGCAACTTGTTTAACTTATGTCTGTACTCAGATATTGTTGCTTCCGCTGACTCGTCTATGATCGAGCACTTGTATTCGAGCCCTCGAGGCCCCTGGCTTGTATTATGATGATTGTATGACTTATTTATGTTCTAGAGTTGTGGTGTGATATCTTCCCGTGAGTCCCTGATCTTGATCGTACACGTTTGTGTGCATGATTAGTGTTGAATCGGGGGCGTCACATATCCCCACACGGCTCACATCTTGGAAAGAGATGGGCCTGTCGTTGGGTAGTTCGGCGGAAGTGATCGGACTTTAAACCTGCATCAAAGACCTGATCGGCAGGAAGGTTAAACTCGTCAACATAGTCCAGGTCATGCTCTTCCGCCGAATTCTCCCGTGTCAACGACGGGCTTTCGGCTTGTGGGAGTTCGACCCAGCCCAGCATCAGACTCTGTCCCGGCTCTTCGACACAAAGCATGGGGACGTCTGGAAGGTTCTATTCAAGAGTTCCGAGGTCTGTCCTCCCGTCACCGAGGATCACGGTTTCTGCGCCGAGCGCCAAGCCAGTATGGTGAGCTTAATTTTCCCTTTACGGGGTATTTGTTTTTCATAGATTTTATTCTATGCGGGACCTAAATCCCCATCTCTTTAACAGGACTGGCAGAAAAAGGCTGGACAAATCAACTGTCTGGCTCCCTTGCCCGAAGACCCAGCAGACGCTCGCTTGACGAAGCTGCTGGTTCCGGCACCTCATGTGGTGCCGGAGAAGAAGGCCAAGAAGAAGGCCACGGGGAATCGAAAGAGTTCCCGGCGCCTGGTGATGTCGGATTCATCGCCCGACAACCCCGAAGCACCCTCCGCCTCTGAGGACGAGGAGGAGGAGGAAGAAGAAGCCTCTCCCCCTCCAACGGCGGAAGGGAAGAAAAGGAAAGCCGCCCCAACTGGGGAGGCCGGAGGGTCCAAGAAGGGGAGAATCCTCCTTCCGGACTACACCTCCGACGCCAAAGACGGCGGGGAGGAATGGCCATCCAGGGTCAAGCCCCTGGCAAAATCGTAAGCATCCAGTCATCCAAATAACTTATGATGCCCTCCATTATTTGGCGTTTGCTGATGCCGTATTTGATCATGCAGTCCGCCCAAAGGCTCAGCTTGACGATTCAACGAGCGGCTCCTTGGATTCGTCGGATGTGAATAGCACTTCACTTCCGACGGCCTCCTCCCCTCTTCCTACGAACGACGCCGAGGTGGAGTCCTGAAAGGGACTAAACCAGGAGGAGGTGGTCCTGGAGGCGCCGCAAGGCGACCTCCCGGACTCCAGGCCCAAAGGAGGTAAAGCCCCGAAGGGATCCAAGTCCGGCCCCGGGCCGGACACTGCTCCAGGACCATCAATGGTTCCAGAGTCCGACAGGAGGCGCCTTCATAAGAAGGGCAAGCCTACGACGCCGGGGACCTCCGTCCATCCGGAGGCGCTGGACAATTTGCTGGAGGTGCTTAATGGCGCCTCCATCGATGAGGAACACCACACTGTTATGAGTGCGGTGATTCAGAAGGTTCAGTTCGCCAAGAGCGGGCTGACAGAAGCCTGTACAAGCCTGTTAACAGGCTTTGAGGTATGTGTTCAAAAACATATAAAAATGTTACCGCATAGACAGTATCCCTTGATGCTCAGTTCGACGTTCGGAAAGAAAAGCCGAGCTGAGGATCTAAAAAGATATACGCAGGAGTCTAATAAAAATATGTCAATATGGGAATGCAGGCTGCGCTGTTGACCTCTGCCGCACTGACTGCGGAGGTCAATGCATTGAAGGAAAGCCTCGAGCGGTCCAAGAGCGAGCTTGGCCGTGCCAAGAAGCAGCTCGAGGATAAAGAGGGTACGTAGTACCGCATGTAAATGTATATAGAAATACTTGGTTGCAAATAATGACAGGACCAACGTAAATGTCGCAGGGGCCACGACCGAGGTGGCGACCCTGAAGGAGGCGGTGTCCAAGGCTGAGAACAGTGCGGCCTTGGAGCGCACTGAGCGAGAGAAGCAGGAGGCGCGGGTGGCGGAGGTGCGGCAAGAGCTCCAGGCTCTCGTGGAAAAACACGAGAGTTTGGAGCGTGACTCGAAGACTCGAGAGTCCGAGTTCGCCTTGGCTCTTGAGAGTGCCAAAAACGCTAAGGCCGAAGCCCAGAAGGCCCTCCAGGAGATCGAGGCGATAAAGAAAATAGCGGCGGGTAAGGCATTCTTTATGAAAAGCAAGCATGTGAAAGTAAATTATCTATTACTTACCCGAATCCGGAGCTCTCCAGGAGCGTTCGCCGATCTGCCCCGTAGTGTGTCTGATGCTGCCGCGTTCTACCGAGCCGAGGAGGGGAGCTCGACGGAAAAGGTGTTCTGGTCTCAATATGCTGAGGCCGAGCATCCGGTGCCCCTGAGGGACCAGCTGAAGCAGCTGGTCGAGCTCCACAAGGTGGCCGAACAGGCCATGAAGGGCCTCATAGTTCGACTATGGCCTAGGGAAGCCATGCCTGGGAGCTACTTCGGTCTGATGCGGCGACTGGTGGACGCTTGTCCGTGGATTGAGGTCATCAAGCGCTCCATCTGCATTAAAGCTGCCCGTCGGGCCCTTTCCCGTGCTAAAGTGCATTGGGGCAAGCTGGACGCGGAGAAGATTTTGATGGACGCGCCACCGCCGGGCAAGGAGTATCGCACGCCCGAGATGTATTATAAGGGCGTCCTGGGTGCCCACCATATAGTGGATGAGTGCTCCAAAGATGTAATTTTTGAGTAGACTCGCATTTGTTATCCTGTACGCTGAAAACTTTGTTCATGTGCGTTAAGCAATGCTTGTTAATTTAAAATATTACCTTCTGTGCGGCCGTTTATCAAATCTGAGAGATGCAAGTCGTCGGCTTCGACTCCCATGCCACGAGTGCTGGGGTGTTCGGGATAAACCTGAGCGCTCTTGTTCCCATTCTTGGGTCCATCTAGGGAGGCGCTCAGCACAATGAACCAGGCCGTCGGACTTATAATGCTTTATCACTCTCACTTAGCCATAGAATTCTATAATTTTAAATTTCGGCGAAGCCCCTAGTATTCGGAAGACCGAGTTCGGGGCGCTATCCACGCCTAGGCTGGATAAGTCCGGTTCCTCGCTCTAAGCAACATAAGTCTTTAAGGACTCGAAAAACCACGCGAACAGCGACCGGTCTCTCGCACTATCATGACGGTTAGTTTTAGATTTCTCTACTGAGGTGTTAACCCAGCTCAACTGGGGCACAATCGCAGTAGTTATCCCAGCGCTACCTTAGCCAACATTGCGGAACGTAAGGTACCAAAACATGGGAGCCGGGCAAACCCAACTATTGACCAAACAGACGATTCAGAGCCGATGCATATAGTGTTATAAGTTCGGGGTGCCGCACTCATGAGAGTGTTCGATCTTCTCACACCATGTTATGGGGTGTTTAAGCCGCTGGTGTATTGGCCGTACCAAAGTGTACGGTTGCAGAATGTCATGACTGAACATATTTGTGTATATAGAAAATAGATGAGTACAATAATAGATAAGAGCTATGTATTGTTTATTAAAAAAGGGCTGCTGCGAAAGCAGAACGATACAAGTAGTGCGATAAGCAATAGATGGGATTATTTGACATGTTCCCCTCCAGGGGCCAGCTGCGGGATTTTAAGTAAAACAGGTATTAAGCTCGTTATAGAGACCACCTGGACATTTGACGCGGCTTGTTCTCTCCCTTGCTGTTGCATCCTGTGTTCGGCGAGTGTAATGCCGGACAGGCCTTCCAAATAGTTGGGTCCTAAAAGTGTGTAAAAAGGAAACAACGGAATAGGGAGCCCCTTAGTGCGGTTGAGCCGCATTCTGGGCGTGCCGTAGTTGTGCCCCTCCCCTTATGCCCATGGTATCTCTAAGGCGTAATTATGTACGCGTGGTACCGATATTGCCATTTGGCGAGGGCTGGGGTTGGGGCCGCACTGCTATGCTTGCTCGGAACGTGTCAGCCGGATTTGTTGTCGGTTACTTCGGGCTCGCTTGACGTTGTCCGGACGTTTGACACCTGGATTGGAGAATTGCCTTGAGAGGCTACTCTGTACTTCCACCGCCAGGGCCGCCGTGTGCTCCTCCGTTCGGAGAGAGCGTTCGGTGTTTCCATTTACCATGATGACTCCGCAAGGTCCTGACATCTTGAGGTTGAGATATGCGTAGTGCAGCACCGCGTTGAATTTTGCAAATGCGGTTCGTCCGAGCAGGGCGTGATAGCCACTGCAGAATGGGACTATGTCGAAGATTAACTCTTCGCTTCGGAAATTATCCGGGGATCCGAAGACCACTTCGAGTGTAACGGAGCCTGTACAGCTGGCTTCTACACCTGGTATGATGCCTTTGAAGGTTGTCTTTGTGGGTTTAATCCTTGAGGGATCGATGCCCATTTTTCGCACTATATCCTGATAAAGCAGGTTCAGGCTGCTGCCGCCGTCCATTAGGACTCTGGTGAGGTGAAATCCGTCGATAATTGGGTCTAGGAACAATGCGGCGAATCCGCCGTGACGGATGCTAGTGGGGTGGTCTCTTCGATCAAAAGTGATCGAGCTGGAGGACCACGGGTTGAACTTTGGGGCAACTGGCTCCAACGCATAGACGTCCTTGAGAGCACGCTTCCGCAACCTTTTGGGGATGTGGGTTGCATATATCATGTTCACCGTCCGAACTTGCGGGGGGAATCCCTTCTGTCCTCTGTTGTTCGGTAGCCGGGGCTCCTCCTCGTCATCGCTATGCAGCACCTTGTCTCTGGTTTCGGCACTTAACTTGCCTGCCTGCTTGAACACCCAACAATCCCTGTTGGTATGGTTGGCTGGCTGTTCGGGGGTGCCGTGTATCTGGCACGAGCGATCGAGTATCCGGTCTAAGCTGGATGGGCCCGGAGGGTTTCTTTTGAATGGCTTCTTCCGCTGACTGGGTTTAGAGCCTCTGAATCCGGCATTAACTGCCGTATCTTCAGTATTGTCGCCGTTAATGCGGCGCTTATGCTTGTTGCGACGTGACCTGCCGTTGTTGTCCTTGGTATCCGAATTCCCAGGGCTCTTGGTTATGTTATTGCTACGAGCTAGCCAGCTGTCTTCTCCCGCACAAAAGCGGGTCATGAGTGTCGTGAGGGCTGCCATAGATTTCGGCTTTTCCTGTCCTAGGTGCCGGGCGAGCCATTCGTCTCGGATGTTGTGCCTGAAGGCTGCGAGGGCCTCGGCGTCTGGACAGTCGACTATTTGATTTTTCTTGGTTAGGAACCGTGTCCAGAATTGTCTGGCCGATTCCTCTGGCTGCTGGATTATGTGGCTTAGGTCATCGGCGTCTGGTGGTCGCACATAAGTGCCCTGGAAGTTGTCAAGGAATGCGGATTCCAGGTCCTCCCAACAACTAATTGACTCTGCTGGCAGGCTGTTAAGCCAATGTCGAGCTGGTCCTTTAAGCTTGAGCGGGAGGTATTTGATGGCGTGTAGATCATCACCACGGGCCATGTGGATATGAAGGAGATAATCCTCGATCCATACCGCAGGATGTGTTGTGCCATCGTATGATTCGATGTTTATGGGTTTAAAGCCCTCGGGGATTTGATGATCCATTACTTCGTCTGTGAAGCATAGTGGGTGTGCGGCGCCCCTGTATTGGGCTATATCACGATGTAGCTCGGATGAGCTTGGTCTGTTGTATTCGGCCTGGTCGTACTTATCATGTCCGGCGTGACGGCTAGCGTCACGTGAAGCGGGGCGCCCATGCGATCCATAGATCGATCTTGTTTGCCTTGCCTTATTCTCCAATATGTCTCGCAGGTCTGTTGCGTCTCCCCGTACTCTGGTATGTTTTGAGTGGTGCCGGGGTGCGGCTTGGGTCGAGGGCCTGAAGGCCTCTCTATCGCGGCCACGGGGTGGCCGATCGGGCGCATCGTACGCTAGTGATGTAGGTTTAGTTGCTTCCTCCTCAAGTTGAGGTAGCAACCTACGCTTTGGGTAGCTCTTGGAGGGGCGTTCGAGTTTATACTCTTCGGCCGCCAGGACTTCGGTCCATCTGTCGGCTAGCAAGTCTTGGTCAGCTCTAAGCTGCTGCTGTTTTTTCTTGAGGCTGCTTGCCATGGCCATAAGCCTGCATTTGAAACGCTCTTGTTCGACGGGATCCTCCGGCACGACGAATTCGTCATCGTCGAGGCTTGCCTCGTCTTCGGAGGGAGGCATATAGTTGTCGTCCTCAACCTCTCTGTCGGCCGCTCTCTCATGAGGGCTGGCTCCTTCATCCTCCTGCACTGAATCCTGCTGGAGGGGGTTGTCTTCGGCACTATCCGGCGTGTTGTTATCTCCGGTGCCGGAATCGCCGTTTTTGCTTTGGCGGGACTTACAGTGGCGCCGCTGACGTAGGCACTTAGGTTGCTTCTTGGAGGGGTCATCCTCCGTTTTTTCCTCGCCATCCCCTGCTTTGGGGGTGTCCACCATGTATATGTCATATGACGAGGTGGCTTTCCAGTTCCCTATAGGTGCTGGTTCTTGGTCGTCTCCTTCATCGGCGTCCATACCGTCGATGTCTTCGGAGTCAAAGTCGAGCATGTCGGTTAAATCGTCCACAGTGGCTACGAAGTGGGTGCTGGGTGGGCCTCGAATTTCTTCGTCGTCCGTATCCCAACCCTGCTGACCGTAGTTCGGCCAGGGCTCTCCTGACAAACAGAGAGACTTTAGTGAATTCAGGATATCGCCAAAGGGCGAGTGCTGAAAGATGTCCGTGGCGGTGAACTCCATGATCGGAGCCCAATCGGGTTCGATCGGAAGAGGTGCGGGATATACGGAGTCCGGAACGGAGTCCGGCACCTTAGAGTCACGGGCCCTGCAAAGGACTAGGCTGGTATTCGGCTCTATCGCCGTAGAGATTGCGCCTCCTGGGGTGGCGTCCAACCGTCCATCCCCGACTAGCGCAGTAGGCTCCAAGCTAATGGTCGGAGCGGACACCTGAGCGACGCTCTGGGTGTTGTCCGGCGGCAGAGCTAAATCATGCCCGTCATGACAGTGTGGCGTGCTCGGCCATGGCTCGAATCCGTCGAAGATCAAGTCCCCGCGGATGTCGGCCGTGTAATTTAAGCTTCCAAACCTGACCTGATGGCCAGGGCGTAGCTTTCGATCTGCTCCAGATGGCCAAACGAGTTGGCCCGCAGTGCGAAGCCGCCGAATACGAAGATCTGTCCGGGGAGAAAGGTCTCACTCTGGACCGCGTCATGATTGACGATCGAAGAAGCCATCGGGCCTAAAGGCGACGACACAGAGGAACTCTCAATGAAAGCACCAATGTCGGTGTCAAAACCGGCAGATCTCGGGTAGGGGGTCCCGAACTATGCATCTAGGTGGATGGTAACAGGAGACAAGGGACACGATGTTTTTACCCAGGTTCGGGCCCTCTCGATGGAGGTAAAACCCTACTCCTGCTTGATTAATATTGATGATATGGGTAGTACAAGAGTGGATCTACCATGAGATCAGAGAGGCTAAAACCTAGAAGCTAGCCTATGGTATGATTGTTGTTCGTCCTACGGACTAAAACTCTCCGGTTTATATAGACACCAGAGAGGGCTAGGGTTACACAGAGTCGGTTACAATGGGAGGAGATCTTCATATCATATCGCCAAGCTTGCCTTCCACGCCAAAGAAAGTCCCATCCGGACAAGGGACGGGGTCTTCAATCTTGTATCTTCATATTCCGGGAGTCCGGCCAAAGTTCATAGTCCGGTCATCCGGACACCCCCTAATCCAGGACTCCCTCAGTTGGCATCTATTTTTCCATCATGTTATTTTATGCATAAGATTTGTATCTCCTTTGTAATGGCTAAATGGTGATGGTGGCAAAAGCACTAGCAAGTATCTAATGCATATACATGAGTTTATATTATTTATATATTAACATAGTAATATATTCATGATTTTTTTGCATTGTCGAGTGCTAGCACGCTACATTGTAGAGAAAGCGTTGAGAGAATGCTTTGTTGGGATGATAGAGAAGAATAATCAATCCTCATTCCAAGGTTAGATTTGTACTTACTTCCCAGTTCTTCTTCATAAAGGACCAATCCTCTTACTTCATCCATTCATGTTGTCTTAATTTTGTTCCTTCATAGAAAAACATTTTCTCATTTCAATCTTTCTCCATTTGGTCTGAGTATCGTCCCCCCTCATCAACCTTGCATACCTCCCGACCCGTCTCTCAAACGCACATGCATAGACAGACAGACATCCCCTCTCTTATTGATATTGCACTCATACCCTCCATTGGTCAAGTAGGCCTCTCCCACCATTTGTGAGAAGCAACTGCACCACCAACCCTCCTACACTCTACCTTTGTCTTCCTCCCAACCTTATTCCTCTGCTACACATATGCATGGATGCCAATCGATCTTCCTCAATACATAGCTAGGTCTCTCTCCTTCTCCACACATATACCAGTTGATCTACCTCTCTATAGTTAGGTCTCAACTCCTCTCCCCTCCCCCCACACCGATAGTCAAACGTTGTAGGTAGGTATCCATGCCACAGAGAAAAACCGCACCTCTGCCCTCTCACATTCTAGTAGGCCAGCCGCCCTGTATCTTTGACGTGGGCAAACACAAATTCGATGGCACTCTTTATCGATCGCGCACCCACACACTTCATCCATGTTATCGATTCTATCGATATCTCAAGCCGATGATCCCTCCACTATCTTCTCGTGGATTGCTCCCTCTATGTATGATATATCCATGACTCTGTTTCACACACATTGCATATGTTACATTTTTTTGATTCAGATATCATCGACACATTGCCTCTGTTTCGCACAAACCATCTTTCTCACACCCACCCACGTACTTACCTGCACCTAAAGAAGAGGTGCACGCATGACGCACGCATGTACTCATATCTCGTTCTCAACCACACCTGCACCGGTACATGGTAGAGTTCATTTGATGCGTGTAGCGGTTGTTTACTCGAAGGAGGGTCCTATACCACGTGTAGACGAAACAAAGTTTGACTTGGTGCGTTAGTATTAAATAAAGTATATTCCTCAATGGCACGTACAGAATATAAAACCATTGTCATCGGGAAAAAAGAAAAATCCGCTCCACTATAAACAATGGAGCTTGCCTGCCGGGGTTTGTCTCTCGTCACACTATCTCACACAAGACGTCGGTTGCCTCTCTCTCTCACCGTTGGTCATTGATCCGGCCGCATCCCGTCCGCCGGCGGAAAGGGAGGATGTGCATCGTTTCTCCATTCAGGGGCATTGAGGCAGCACATCCCGATCTGCGGTTGATGTCTACTACACAACCTTCTTCTTGTAGACGTTGTTGGGCCTCCAAGTGCAGAAGTTTGTAGGACAGTAGCAAATTTCCCTCAAGTGGATGACCTAAGGTTTATCAATCCATGGGAGGCGTAGGATGAAGATGGTCTCTCTCAAACAACCCTACAACCAAATAACAAAGAGTCTCTTGTGTCCCCAACACACCCAATACGATGGTAAATTGTATAGGTGCACTAGGTCAGCGAAGAGATGGTGATACAAGTGCAATATGGATGGTAGATATAGGTTTTTGTAATCTGAAAATATAAAAACAGCAAGGTAACTAATGATAAAAGTGAGCATAAATGATATTGCAATGCTAGGAAACAAGGCCTAGGGTTCATACTTTCACTAGTGCAAGTTTTCTCAACAATAATAACATAATTGGATCATATAACTATCCCTCAACATGCAACAAAGAGTCACTCCAAAGTCACTAATAGCAGAGAACAAACGAAGAGATTATTGTAGTGTACTAAACCACCTCAAAGTTATCCTTTCTGATCGATCTATTCAAGAGTCCGTAGTAAAATAACACGAAGCTATTCTTTCCGTTCGATCTATCATAGAGTTCGTACTAGAATAACACCTTAAGACACAAATCAACCAAAACCCTAATGTCGCCTAGATACTCCAATGTCACCTCAAGTATCCGTGGGCATGATTATACGATATGCATCACACAATCTTAGATTCATATATTCAACCACACAAAGTACTTCAAAGAGTGCCCCAAAGTTTAAACCGGAGAGTCAATACGAAAACGTGTGCCAACCCCTATGCATAAGTTCACAAGATCAATGGACCAGCAAGTTGATCACCAAAACATACATCAAGTAGATCACGTGATATCCCATTGTCACCACAGATAAGCACATGCAAGACATACATCAAGTGTTCTCAAATCCTTAGAAACTCAATCCGATAAGATAACTTCAAAGGGAAAACTCAATCCATTACAAGAGAGTAGAGGGGGAGAAACATCATAAGATCCAACTATAGTAGCAAAGCTCGCGATACATCAAGATCGTGCCAAATCAAGAACAGGAGAGAGAGAGAGAGATCAAACACATAGCTACTGGTACATACCCTCAGCCCCGAGGGTGAACTACTCCCTCCTCATCGTGGAGAGCGCCGGGATGATGAAGATGGCCACCGGTGAGGGACCCCCCCTCCAGCAGGGTGCCGGAACAGGGTCCTGATTGGTTTTTGGTGGCTACAGAGGCTTGCGGTGGTGGAAATCCCGATCTATTTGCTCCTGGATGTTTTCGGGGTATATGGATACATATAGGTGAAAGAAGTCGATCAGGGGAGCCACGAGGGGACCACGAGGGTGGGGGCGCTCCCAGGGGGTAGGGCGCGCCCAGGACCCTCGTGGCCACCTCGAAGCTTCCTTGACATCTACTCCAAGTCTCTTGGATTGCTTCCGTTCCAAAAATAACTATCCCGAAGGTTTCATTCCATTTGGACTCCGTTTGATATTCCTTTTCTTGGAAACACTGAAATAGGCAAAAAAACAGCAATATAGTTTGGGCCTCCGGTTAATAGGTTAGTCCCAAAAATAATATAGAAGTCTATAGTAAAGCCCATAAACATCCAAAACGGGTAATATAATACGATGGAACAATAAAAAATTATAGATACGTTGGAGACGTATCAGCGGTACCCGTCGTTCTCTTTGACCAAGCTCCGGCGCAGTAGGGCCTTCGCCACTTGCTCATTACCGCAGTATGGGGAGATCCCGGCCACTGGCGCCCTCCTAGTTACATCTCGACGACCCTCAGGTACAGCTTCCTCCGGCCTTGCTCCACTGCCCATCTTCCCATGTTACTGCATGTGGAAAATCCTGCATGTGGATCTTCTTTAGTTGTTTGCTTATAGGCATACTTTCCATCTTGCAATCTCGTCCTCAATCCGTTTTTGATAAACCATCATGCTGCTATATTTCCCTTATTACATGGAATATGCTTCTTTTTTGTCGGTATATGTGTCTTCAACTTGTGTTATTGGGCACTAATTGTTTCCTTTCTACCTCCTTTTGCAAACATGGCTATCCATTTCACCTAATTGCTATTGCGACCTTTTGGTGAACTGCACAAATCACTTTTTTCTTAAGAGTGTTTTGTGCAGTTCCGCCAAAATGTCACGCAGGTAACGTTTTTACATTTCTGTGGGAGTGCAGAAAGGGAGATTGGTTTTGCTATCCTCCTCATCCAACTCCGTGCCTAATCTTCTCCAACAAGTAGTTAGTCCTAAAGAGAGATGCAGAGGTGATCGGCTTCTATTTGTGTGTGTTATGTTTCATCATCTGGTTCCACTATTATTGTAATCGCACTGACTGAATATCTTTGCAAACAAGGATGCTCAACTCGATTTTAGTGGAGCTGCACAAAATGATCGGATTGTGATGTTGCTCCATACACCTATTTTTTGGCTACAGAGGTGGGTGAAACTAGCTGCCAACCAATGAACACTGTGCCCGAGAAATGGAGATATGGCTACGAACAATATCGATCAATTATATATTTTTCTTTATTTTTACACCTTCTCACAACTTTGTCTTCAGTTGTGATGTGAATATCAGGCCCGGTCCTGGAGGGGGGCGAACGGGGCGGGCGCCCCGGGCCCCCGGATACCAAGAGGCCCCCACGTAGGTGTCATTCTCTGCACTAATGGGCCTTGGAGGAGAGCGCATGCACGAGTCACGACACCTAGGGTCTGGTGACGCCACGAGCGGGCGCGGCCGCGGCCATGCACATGTGAGATCCGTGCTTGATTTTTATCTCCGTCGTGCCTACCGACGCCCCAAATGCCTGGTCCTGAGGTTATTATCGCCGGTGATGAGATGACCCCCGTCCCAGAGTTGCCTTCCTATACGAGGAGATGATGGAGTTTCCTGTTCCGGTGAACCTCAGCCATGCCGCCGCCGAGACGTACCTCGTCAGACACGCTTATGCTCCTCCTGTGCCTGGGGTAATGCGGCAACCCATCTCTTTCCAGAAAAGCAATCGATCTCACTGTCGTAGCTTTGGAGACTGCTATTCCTATGAGGTCTTCAATTATCGATCCAATTGGATATATGGTTCGTAACGGAGGCTTCAATGTTGATATATACTGATCATATTTCGCTGTTCACAACTTTGGAGCATGATTCACACAATTGTGCTTACGTGGAGGATCTCTCCATTCTAAATAATATAATGGCCACGAACAGCAGAATCATAGGCATGTGATTTATGATTATCCCAATTAGTTAGACTTCTTGGTGTTGTGTTCTGTAGCAGCCACGTTTTGAGGTCACTGTCATGCTCATGGTTGATTTATGTCGAGGGAACTATTAGAGAGTATCCAAGTAGGCCAATAACCTTCTTACAATTATCCTCACCTATCTGTATTCATTTGTTTGATTCTCTTTTTTTTCAGGGTGGGTTATCGGTGGATCTTACCAACAGAGAAGGTTATCAATGGATATCTCCATTTCTTTCCCTCCTAATGTGTGAATTTTCACTTACGCCTAAATTCCTAAGAGGTGTGTGAAAATTAGATTTACATTCGCCTCATTGTGTTATAGTTGTCACATGTTCTTGCCAGTGGGTTACTTTTAGCTTCGTTGTTAATTTTAGAAGTATCCTCGATCCAATCGATAGAATTCAAACTTGCTCGTCATTATTACGACGTTTGTATTAAAGGGCCCCGGGTTCTAGTTTCGCCCCGGGCCCCTGAAATCTTAGGACTGGCCCTGGTGAATATTGGCACTGATCTGCGAACCATTGAGATGCATTAGCAGCCATGGTTGTTTCATTTGTATTTGATGATGGAATGTTGTAACGAGACAATCTTGAGGCAAGAGGACACATGCCCTAAGTTGAAACCTTCATAGCATCACAGTACAATTTCATTAGGCTAGCCATAGTGGGAGTAACTTAAGTAGTAACATAACATGTCCCAAGAAAAAAATTCTTATGTGGCATTGACTTAATGAGGAAAGAGATGCTTGTGGTAACATAATATGTTATTGTAACATAACACACCCTGAAGTAAAATTAGTCTATATCTCAATTAATGAAGACTTACATGTTACCATCCATATGTTTACTACCCAGTATGAAGGTAGTAACACAGACTACTCCAGTATGCATGTTTACTAGTCTAAGTTACTCCCCACTATGACCAGCCTCATGTTGGAAAATTGTGCGTACATATAAACAAATCCTAAAGGATTGATAGCAATGCCAGAAACAAT
The DNA here is from genome assembly GCF_002162155.2 of Triticum dicoccoides. Classification (NCBI taxonomy): domain Eukaryota; kingdom Viridiplantae; phylum Streptophyta; class Magnoliopsida; order Poales; family Poaceae; genus Triticum; species Triticum dicoccoides. Next base: position 381,654,515 of record NC_041383.1, on the reverse strand, counting down.
TCAACTTTGTTTCACCGATATGTGGGACATCCTTCATCCGGCTCCACCTGCCATGCAGCAATATTGAGTGCACAACTGTAGGGAAGATTCGCCCTGGTCCTTGCACCACAGTAATAATGACTAGTGAGCAGTCAAATCACAGAGCCCCACCTTCACCATAGTAAGTTGCTCGGATGAAGCGACCATCATTTCTCTCTTCATTGAATCTGCTGCTACTCCAATATTCCCAGAGTAACAATTTGCTCGGGCGAAGCAACCATCACTTCACATTTCCCACAGTAAGTACTACCTCTTTTTTTAATTCTAGAAAAAACCACACACGCATATTGGACGGTAGCAGCACAACAACTGAATCAAAAATCAAAACCAACCAATAAACTACTACTAATGGTGAGCGTTTGCTAGTATCATGTATCCATGTATATAGGGCTTAATGCATTTTCCGATACTAACTTTGGCCCTGTTTGGATCCACAGGTTAGAGTTAGTTTGAGCTAGTTGGGGCTCCAATATCCCTAAAGATCGAAACATGAGGGTTACTAGAAAAATTCCCATGCATTGGACGGAACGTCAAGATGCATTTGTATGAGTAGTTTATCTTGTGGGAGAAAAGGATGAATGAGGGAAGGCCTTATTTGCAAATGTGGAGAGGGGTGTGGGTATCTTTTTGCAAAATTGCCATTGTTTCCTTCCTATCCGTCAGATATAAATCGGACGGCCTATATTGCAGAATGGCAGGCACACCATCATCACCAACTGTGTTTTTTTATAAGAGTAGAGAAATTGGAGCAAGTTGCACCAAACCCACCAGAAAAAACTATCCCACCCAAGAGGTGCTAACTAGATATCTATACCGCTAGCCAAGTTGTGCTAATTGGAGCTAGTTCTCATGGGGCCCACTGAAAAATCACTTTTCTCTCTCCATCAAGTGCATTTATTGTCAATCTAACCCTATCATCCAAACACCTCTTTGGCTAGAGTTAGTTCAGGGTTAGTCATGAGTTACTCTAACCTCTAGCTAAGTTAGAGTATCCAAACAGGAGCAGTATAGGACATGCAAGTTGCCCAAAGCATACCGTCAAATACGTACGTGAAATGATCTTTTCTTTGAAATAGAACATGAAAGGATCTTCAAATGATATAATTTGCAAATTACATAAAATCTTATCAATAGTCAAAGGCAACCTCGAAGAATACATTAGGCCCTATATAAAATCTTATATCAATAGTCAAAACCAAGTGTTACTACTACACCAAACAAGTTCAAAATGATAAACTGGACCTCTCACGACACGGCACACATGTCTCATTTGGTCCGTTGTCAAAGCGCTTCCTCTTCTTGGCATAACAATGGAGTACAGTAATTTTTTTAGAATGCTCTTGGCATGTCGCTAAGATGTGATGAGTTAACCGACCTCAATAGACAGCAAAATCGCTAGCCCACTGCACTTTGAGAGAGGCGAGGAGCGAGAAGTGATACGGGCTGGTGGATTACTAGAGCTAGGTGTCGCACAGAGGCCAAGAAATATGGTGATAGTGTGGGTTGGCCATGTATGATGTAACTACACTGGGCTGCCATGTTTAAAGGGAATACAAGCATGAAGAGAAGAGGTGTAGGCACCGACGCAGGTACTCTTTGCCCTAATACTCACGCGTGGGTACACGGTGAGCTCATTTCTGAACGAAGAGGCAGCACACAAGATAATTTGGCGAGTGTAGTAGTTGTTCATGGGAACCACGCGTGGACGAATCAAAGTTCGATCATAATGCGGTGGCACGTTTTTTATAAATTAAGTTATTCTATTCGATGACACGTATGCAACATTATTTTCTCAATGGAACGTGAATCGTGCACGCACTGAATGACGGAGCACAAGATGGTAGCCATGGACATGGTCAGCCCTTTTTGGGCAGTAATACACTACTTTTGATGTGTCTCGTCAACTCACAAATGAGGAGAAGTTTTTTTTGACATAAACAAGGAGAAGCTTTGCTTACTACTAGTAAAACCTCTCCCTCGCTCACGCATGCGCGTGATGGCTCGCAGGACGAGTAGAAGCTTTTGCTTTATGATAGTGCGCTTAATACAGGCGGTGGACGTGCAATAGTTCATTCGGTGTCAGATTGCTAGAAGTAGGAGTATACTATAGTACGATCATCATTGTTCGACTTCCGGAATAGGCCAAGAGCCAAGCGCATGGTCACCTACTCACTGTATAACCGACCATGTTTGCACGATTTTTTTAACGTAATACAATCTGAGTGGATTGCTCCAGTACTCATCACACGTGAGCCAATCGATTCACACCCTTCCTTCGTGCTCCATTTTGTCTTGCGTTCCTTTCTCCATCCAGCATGCTGACAAGTGGGCCCCATGCTCATGTATGCCAACGTGGTAGTCAATTATTTTGCCAGAGTCAGCTATCACACCCTTTCGATGCCACGCCAATGTACCGACTAAAAACAAGTTAGACTTGTTCGGTTCAACCGCCTCCCTAGGTGTTTGGAGAGGAATTGGCCGTCATGAGGCGGTTCTATAGGTGGGCAGGCGGCAAAAAATAGGGGAAACATGCGAACCAGCTAGACGAGAGATTTGGTTGATTTTATATCGTTGAATAATATAAAATATTATGAGTGCAGACGCTCCACCACAAGGTTCATTGCTCCTTCTCAGTCGTCAGGAATCTATGTTCTTCCACTCTTATTTTACGTGATCTTTGTTCATCCTTTTGCCAACTCGCGGGATCAAGGTGCACGTGTCATGCAAGAAAATGGAGGTAAGCAATGCATAAGTGAGTCATGCACTTCCATGGCAGGTACTATGCAATAATTTTTCTCCTCAGTGGCACGTGAATCATGTATGTAGACGGAGCACGGGGTGGTAGCCATGGACTAAATAAGTAACTTTGATGTGTCCTGTCAACTCGTAGAATGACGAGAAGCTTGCTTGATACGCCCTCTCCCTCGCCCACGTGCGCGCGGTTGCTCGCAGCACGATGAGAAGCTTCTGCTTACAATTATAGTGGGCTTTATAGTACAAGCGGTGGACATGCAATAGTCATTTGGTGTCAGATTGCCAGAAGTACATATATACTGTAGTACTACCATCATCATATTGTTCATGTTTCGGAAGAGGCAAAGAGCCAAGTGCATGGTCACCTACTCACGTATAATCGGCCGTGTTTGCACGATTATTTTAACATATAATCTGAGTGGATAGCTCCTGTGGTCATCACACGTGAGAGGTCGTGTAGATGGGCTAGGTGGGCAGGTGGCAACAATCTGAGTGCTAAAAGAGTTGATCCAATGCTTGTTTTTGTTTGGATTTTCCAACTATGACCATTGGATAGAGTGAATCAATGGCTTACATTCAAAGTTAGTCTCATTCTATAGAATGGTATACGAACGTGGAGAGATTTGGTTGATTTTATATCGCTGAATAATATAAAATATTATGAATGCAGATGCTCCACCACGAGTTTTGTTGCTCCTTCTCGGTCGTCGGGAATCTATGTTCTTCCACTCTTTTGTTTAAGACGTGAGCTTTGTTCATCCTTTTGCCAACACGAGGGACATCTAGCATCAAGGTGGAGTGTCATGCAAGAAAATGGAGATATGCAGTGCGTAAGTGAGTCGTGCACTTCGATGGCACCTAGTACTACACAATATTTTTTCTCCTCGATGGCACGTGAATAGTGCAGGTACTCAATGACGGAGCACGGGATGGTAGCCATGGAAATGGTCGGCCCTTTTTGAAGAGAGTACTAAATAACTTTGATGTGTCCCGTCAACTCGACGAGAAGCTTGCTTACTATGCCTTCTCCCTCGCCAACACATGCGCCGTGGCTCGCAGCACGAGGAGAAACTTTTGCTTACAAGCGGTGGATGTGCATCAGTTCATTTGGTGCCAGATTGCCAAAAGTACTACTGTAGTACCATCATTATTGTTCGACTTCTGGAAGAGGAGAAGAGCCAAGCGCAAGATCACCTACTAACCTAGTACAGTAGTATACTATAGCCAAAGCTGGTCCACCTTTTTAGATCATGGTTAATTAATATAGGAGTCTCTTGCAGCGGCACATCATTTAGACTAGCCATAATGGAGAATAACATACACATATCCCTAGACTATGTTAGTGGGTAGTAACATAAGTGTGGTGCCATGCAAAGCTTCATTTATTAGGTTATAGACTCATATTGCATTGGGACATGTGATGTTACAATAACTAGCTAAGTTACTCAAACTACCTCTCTCCTCATTAACTTATTGCCACATAAGCAAATTTGCTGAGTTGGACTCGATGTTACTGCTGAACTTACTCCCATTGTGGTTAGTCTTAGACCAAGTACTCTCTTCCTAGGAACAAAGGAAGTGAAAAAAAAGTTGGAGTGAATGCTAGATTGCCAATTAAAACATGATTATATAGGAAAAAAATCCTATAGCACTCTATCCTATGAATCAAACGACCAATGTAGGAAAATTATGAGGGGGGTCTCTCCAACAATGTTCCTCGGCTCGCACATAGCATACCGGTGGTCGAACTTGGAGTCATTCATCTGCTACACATGGCATCTCAGATCTGGACACAAGGTGGCGTACACCGTCAAGGATAATGTTGTCCTCAAAGTCGGACGTACACGGTGAAGGTCCACGGTCAAGGGGGTAAGGGTGGACGCGACGTCTCACTGCGTATGCCATTTGAAGCGGCATGCCGGCCGAGGGCGCCGCCCACTGCACTCCCAGCTGTACCCACATCCTCGGCGCATTCAAAAACCTACATTTACTAGCAAGATGCCCATGCGTTGCACGGAACATCAAGATGCATTTGTATGAGTAGTTTATCTTGTGGGAGAAAACGATGAACGAGGGAAGGCTTATTTGCAAATGTGGAGAGGGGTGTGGGTATCTTTTTGCAAAATTGCCATTGTTTCCTTCCTATCTGTTAGATATAAATCAGACGACTTATATTGCAGGATCGCAGGCACACCATCATCACCAACTCTGTTTTTTATAATATAGTAGAGATAGAGAAACCCACGTCGAATCTGAGAAACCCACTCCAGCCACACACGTCCGTTCAGGAGCAGGACACCGGCCAAGCTCCTCCTTCCACCATTTTCTCCACTCTTTCGGGGCATCTGACGAGCAGGAAGAGTAGTTCTCTGACGTAATAGTCGTCTGGGTGGCCTGCCGAGCCCGGCAGTTACGAGCGAGGCAGCTCGCTGCTCCACCTACCTCGCATGGCACGTCGGAGGCAGTTGCCGCACTAAACCAGTGCGTGGTTCCACAGCTGGTCGCTCCAATACAGATCTAGGAAGAGTGCCAACTTGCTCCATGCCGGCTTGTTGGTGAGAACGACGGCATAGGCATTGTCGCTGCCCACGACACCGCCGTTGACGCGCACGTAGCGGCGCCATGCAGGCAGAGAAAGTAGCCGCAGTGGATGTAGATTTTAGTGGAACCTGCTGTCAGCTGACCTCATGGTGCTCAAGGTATATCTACATTCATAACTAGGTACTCCCTTTGTTTCTTTTTAGTTTGCATATACGATTTTGTCGAAGTCAAACTTTGTTAAGTTTGACTAGCTTTGTAGGAAAATATATCAACATTCACACTATGGAATCAATACTATTAGATGTATGATGAAATTAATTTTCATAACATATAACTTTAGTATTGTAGATGTTGATATTTTTTTCTACAAAGTTAATCAAACTTTATAAAGCTTGAATTTGACAAAATCTTATGCAGACTAAAAAGAAACACAGGGAGTTGAATGACTAACACAAGATGAAATAAGCTTATTCGTACGCTGACTTATGTTTGCAGTGTGGAACGAGCCTGTCATGTGTGGAGGAGCAAACACTGCAGCCGTGCCATCAACGCAAGATAAAAGGGTCCGAGTCATTGATGGCCTGGCCGGTGAGTAGGGGTCGTGCAAACGGCGGTGCATTATTTTGGTGGAACTGGACAAAAAAGATATTGGGGTTAGTCGGACAAAGTTTATACAGCCACACGGAAGGAATTGCGCTCATCGATTGGATAGAATTTCCTCCATGACATCATAGGAGATCCCAAGGTGGAAATCTACTAACCACCTATAAAGTTATGCATAGTCTTCCTCACGCAGGTCAGTATCCCCTTCATACAGATGATCATGTTTTGTCATGCCGAGCTATTAATATGTGCTACTGTTTTGCGACATCGTTTAAGTACAACACTTTCCTATCTTTTCACATTCAAGACAATGAAGATGATTTTAGTGGAACTGCACAAAATGGCCCGATGTTGAGTGATCTCTATTGCCTCCTATGTTTGCTGCAATGTGTCAGCGTAAATTGCAAGATGAGCCAACATTCTCAAATTGCACACAACATTGAGCATAAAGAAGAATGCCCAGGAAATTAATGTGTGCGTAGGGAGGCCCTTTGCTCAGAGAAGCATTGATCGTTTTTTCTTTATTTCTACACCTTCTCACAGCTTTGTCTTGGTTGTAGTCTTGTGAATCATTTAGATGCATAAACATGCTGAACTTAAGTGCTTGTGAATGTTAGCTAGTATGCATACCGTATCTTGTGAAGCTTAGTTTGAATGTTAGCGTGTCAACTTCTACAATCTCTGTATATTGTGGGCATGTTATTTGACCCCTCATTTTGCCACGAGACGACCAGTGTGAGTGTCTGCATGCACTACACCATCCTCTATTTTGGTGGATGCCAAGGCAGCCCGAAAAGGAGCAATAACTTTTTTAAGTTGAAAAATGTTACAGATGAGGAGCCATAATTAAGATAGAGTCGTCTCTTTTTTTCTTTCGAATGGGCAATAAGCTGGAGAGTATCTCTAATGGGCGGCCTATAGTGTTAAGGGCCTCCAGTATGAAACACGGGCAGCCGACTAGGCCGATACAAAAGCCTATCCATCTTAAAGCGCATTTTTTTTTGCGAGGAAAAGCCCATATTTCTTAAACAGGGGGCGATCCCAGAAAAACCCTCCTTTCTCCTCACTTCGACTTATACTGCAACTCGCTGGACTCTCCCGCTTCCGTCGCCCCCCTCCCCCCCCAATTACCCCCACACCCTATCTTCCTCACCCTTACAGAAAACCCCCGCTCACCTTCTTACTCACTCATACAGAAAATGCCTGCTCCTCTTCCTCCACTCCTACAGAAAACCCCAGCCCTCCTTCTTCCCCACTCGCACTACCACTAGGCTCATCTCTGGCTATTCTGATCAAACCCGTGAGCTCGGTGCGACGCCCACAAGGAAAATGGAGTATGTCGAAATCTTTTTCAGATTCCATATAGTTTTTAGTTAATTTTGAAAATGGTATGGCTGACGATTAGTGACAGCGGCCATTTTTCGTGAATTTTTCACAAACTGCTGATCGGAATGATTCAAATGATACGTTGTTGGAAAGATATCGACGAGGCACAACGTTTTCATGTAGAACACTCTTTTTTATTCCTTACGGTTTAAGAGTTGTTTTGATTTTACCGAAATGCGGACACTGTTTTTCGCGACACCAAAATCGACGTCTAAACCGCATTAGATAGAAAAATGCACTGCTTCATACAGGAAACTGCACTGCATCAGACAATCAAGCGAACCTCATATTTACTAAATGCATTTTGTTTTAAATGGATTGTATGAAACGTCCTTTGTAGTGGACTTTTTTCAAGACCAAAGCGCACCGCATTTGCATCATTTTAAATGCATTTTTATTTTAAAACGACTGTACTGAAAAGTTCTTCGTGGTGGACTTTTTTGTAGACCAAAGTGCACTGCATTTTTTTGCATGTTTTTAAATACATTTTGTTTGAAATGGACTGTACCGAGGAGTCCTTCGTAGTGGACTTTTTTCAAGACCAAAGTGCACCACGTTTGCATGATTTTTTAAATGCATTTTGGTTTTAAAAGGTGTGTGCTAAAAAGTCCTTTGTAGTGGACTTTTTGGTAGACCAAAGTGCATTGCATTTTGCATGTGTTTTAAATGCATTTTTGTTTGAAGTTCCAAATTCATAGTGTATTTTGCACTGCACCAAACCTTCCAGAACTGCATTTTTTTCATGTTCCAAATCTGCAGAAAAGTCGAATCTAGACTGCGTTGTCGAGAGTAGGGAACTACATGGTTTTTCTTTTCCCCATTCTTACATACTGAATCAGAGCGAATTACAGAAACACAAACCCAAAATTGCAGTCTAGCACTAAAGGAACCACACCCACTGCAAACTAGTGTGAACGCACGCAAGGGATAAATTTTTTGAACTGCACGGGGCTCCTATTGAATCAGGTGTCAGCTGCTTTTGGAGGACACCCAGGAGAGCAGTTCGCCTAGGATCTTCATGCGGTGCAGTTGTCCTAGTGTTGAAGTGCGTTTACTCCATGACGGATGCAGGACTGCAGTATGGAGGGGGCTGAGGAGAAGTGCAGGACCCAAGATCTACAAAAAATGTAGAGAAAAAGAAGCTCATTTCTCAACTGTACAGAGGCATGTATTGTTCTTCCAGGGCGTTGGCGGTGGTGAACTGCACCTCCACCCCGCGTGAACTGCTCATGTTTCTGCACACGGCTGCTTGCACCGACACACTCAACTGGTCGGGTGTTGCAGTGCGTTTACGACTCGGTGGTGGAGTTTTCACCACTGACGACTCCTGACGATGCTCACCCTACATCATAGAAGTGCACTACATGGGGAGTCGACGATGGCCACACACCCATGCTATGTGCACTACTCTAGCGACGCCATTACGCTGCTCATCCAGGAGAGGAGGAAACAGGGGACTGCACTATTTCGCCAGCGGTGTGGACGAAGATAGCTGCAGTTGAAAGAAAGAAAAATCATCATGCAGACAGAGTGAGCTACACTGCCGCGATCACTATCTTCCTATTTGAGACGAAAGTGCTTCCAATCCTGAAGCGACAAATAGCAGAGAGGGAAGAGTGGACGAGGAGTAGGGGCAAAAGAAGGCAAAATTACCAGAGCCGGCCACCGGAGAGCCCTGCCATGCCACCACCACCAGAGAAAGCGATGATGAAGACCAATGGAGATGGCACGAGCACGGTCCCTCTCCTGCTCTCACTTCCAGATCAGGTTAGGAGGGCGATGGGGAAGGTCAGGGGGTCTATGTGGAAGTGAGGGGCAGTGGCACTGTAGGCGGTAGTGGAGGCCCCATCGACCTCAATTCGGTGGTCACGAGAGCCCACAGAGGCGCTGGTTGCTGGACCCTAACGAGCATTGATGCATGAACCTGACGGCATTCAGGGGATGACCCGGGATGATGGTATTCGGGGAGTTGACTCTTTGGATCTAGCCGCGGCTCGGCATGGCGTGCGAGCGCGGGATGCAGCGGCTCTCATTGGTGCGCGTCAGATCTGGTGGCGGGGGGGCATGGTGGGACGATCCGTCGAGGAAGAAGGCAGTAGAGGGGAGGCCGCCATAGGATGGAGTGGGGTGGTGCGTCACGGTGCTGGAGGCGAA
>NC_041383.1:381628966-381644873 GCF_002162155.2 Triticum dicoccoides | reverse complement strand
GCAGCGGGAGGGAGGTGGGCTGGGGTGGCATGGAGCAGGGCAAGGAGGGGTGGGCCGAGGGAGGTGGGCACGGGGGTTGGGGGAAAGTGATGGATTGGTTCTCATGGGGTTCGGGAGGTGGGTGATGGGCGGCTGTGTTTGATTGGTGAAGCTGTTAGCAGAATAAGCAGTGTTAACAGAATAAGACTCTTAAGGGGTGTTATTAGAATAGACCCACCCTATATATATATATATATATATATATATATATATATATATATATATATATATATATATATATATAGGCACACACACACGTAAACACTATTCTGATCACGGGATCAGAATAATATTCTGATCACAATATGAACTTCCCGAGTAACGCGCCTGACCTTCCCCGAGTACTAGGTTGAACTTCAGCTAAAATGTGTCCAAATGGGGCTTGCGATATACCATTAGGAAGCTATGGACACCAGTATCATGACCCAAGTTAAATTTTTGGCAAAATGTAAGGGTTTGAAGAGCAGTTTTGAAAATCGTTTTTTCTTCATACAAAGAAAATGAATCGTATTTTCAATCGTATTTCTGAACCATTTATCGGAATGAGGTAAATAATATGGCGTTGGAAAGCTACTACAAAACCGTTTCTTCGACATGTTGAAAGTTTTCACTAATTCCCTATGGATAAAAAGTAATTTGGAAAAACGTAAAATTTCGCAAATCGAACAGCTAATTTCGTATTTTCAATGTAATTTATAAATAGCTAATCCGATTGAGTCAAATGATATGGCGTTGGAAAGCTTGTGAAACTGCGCTACTTTTTCATGTTGAAAGTTTTTTCTAATTTTGAACTATTTAAAAGTAATTTAGAAAACGGTACAAGTTCCACCGATTTTGTATTTTCAAGCTAATTTTTTAACCGTACGTCCGAATGCAACAAAAGATACGGCGTTGAAAACCTTGAGGAAATGTGAAACCTTTTTGTATATATTGTTTCTCTCAATTCCTTACTGTTTTAAGTCAATTTTCAAAATTGCTAAACACGTATTTTTGCCATAATTTCTACCAACTTTATCGGAATGGGGCAAATAGTATACCTCTGAAAAGCTATGGAAAATGCAAAACTTTTTCACGTTGATAGTTTTCTCTGATTCCTAGGCATTTTTAAGTAATATCAAAAACAACAAGATCATGCGTTCTACCTTTATCGCGAAACGAATTCTTCGAAAATGCACCACGTGAAGAACCTGAACTTCTCAGCATGTCTACCTGAACTTCACTCCATTTTTCACGTGTTTTTTTTGCTTGTAGATCTTCATCCACTGCTTGTAGCTCTCCATCCATTCATCGAAATTGAGCAAGTGATATACCGATAGAAAGCTGTTGTAAACACGCAACTTTTCCGTGTTGATCATTGTTTCATACTCGTGACAATTTTAAAAGTTTTTCATCTGAAATTCATTCAGTATAGTAGGCAAACATCCTGCTATTTTCACGTTGAACTTCTGTGACGTATTTTCGTTTGTAATTTCCTAATCTAATCATCAGTGTTGCACAAATGATATTCCTTTTGTACAAACTCTCTCACAATAAATTTTTTAAATTTCTCCGACCGAGGACTTCAACTTATAAAAACAAAAGTTTTGTCTTTGCCTTTTTTATCCTTTTTAATACAAAATGCACACCGTGTAGTACGTGAACTTCTGGGAGTTATCAATCTAAACTTCTCTCAGTTACGTGAAAATATCTGAGTTTTTATGGATATTAATCTGAATTTCTTAATCCTTTTTTTATGAATTTTGAAGCACTCTATTTTTAAAAGTTGAACTTCTTATTATTTTATTTTTGAACTTCTTGTCATTTTAGTTTTGAACTTCTTATTTTCATTATTTAATAACGACGGAAATCCGAGTTTTCTATAATCATCGAACTTCTCTATCTTTTTTATATGGACTTCTTGTGTTTTTTCTTAATCTTTTTTATGAAATTTTAAAGCGCTCTATTTTTAAAAGTTGAACTTCTTGTTATTTAATTTTTGAACTTCTTATTTCCATTCTTTAATAACGAGGAAAATCTGAGTTTTCTATAATCATTGAACTTCTCCATCTTTTTGAATTGGACTTCCTGGTTTTATTTCTTTTAGTAACGGAAAACATCCTACTTTTTGATAGACATCGAGCCGCTCCGTTTTTAAATTTTAACTTCTAGGTTTATTTTAAGAGAGAAAATCTTTGTTATTAAATTGTTTGAGTTGCTTTTTTAATGTCCTTCTTTGGGTTTGTAACAAGCATTGAACCAGTTGCACCGGACCAATGACATTAAAACTCTGATTTTACTGACTATTTTAAAAGTTTTTCATGTGAAATTCATTCAGTGTAGTAGTTGAATTTTCTCATCCATTTGTCAGTGTTACACAAATGATATTCCTTTTGTACAAACCTCTCTCACAATATATTTTTTAAATTTCTCCGACCGAGGACTTGAACTTACACAAATGATATTACTACCATTTTGAAGTAAATTAGAAAATGAAGAGATCGTGATTTCTGCCTTCATCGCGAATGGAAATGCTCTGCTTGAGGTAGTTGAACTTCTCAGGAATGTCTGTTTGAACTTCACTCTGTTGTTGACGTGTTTTTTTGCCCGTAACTCCCTAACCACTTACCAGAATTGAGCAAATGGTATACCGATGGAAATTTGTTGAAAACACACAACTTTTTCATGTTGATCATGTTTTCCTACTTGTGACAGTTCAAAATATTTTTTCGAATGCATAAAAATGTGTTTTTAACACTATACATAAAACTTTTAAACCATTCATCAGAATGTAGCATATAATATACCTTTGGAAAGCTTATGAATGGAAGCGACTTTGTCAGCTACACAATTGTTAGAATTTCGTTGCCTTTTGAGAAGTATTAAAAATGGCAAAAACACCATCGTTTTTTGCTTTGTTTTTAACATGTAATTGAAGGTCGGATGTCTCACACTAGAGATCTCGAACTGCACCATGAGGAGCACGTGAACTTCTTGCAACAAACCTTTTAGGCTTTTAGTTTTTTATTCGTTTTATTCTCATCTGAAATGCATTCCGTGTAGTAGTTGAACCTCCCTCTATTTTCACTTTGAACTTCTACCACATATTTTTGTTCGTAATTTCTCTCCCTTTTATCGGAGTTGCACAAATGATATATCATGCCGATTACCTCTCTCACAATAAGTTCTGAAAATTTCCTGTGCCGAGCACCTAAACTTCTTGCAACTAAAATTTTATACTTTTTAATTCTATTTTCTCATATGAAACACACGCTATGCAGTAGGTGAACTTCTGGCTGTTATCACTTGAACTTCTCTCCATTTCACTTTAGTAACAGAAAAAATCTGAGTTTTTTTACAGAAATCGAACCGCTCTAACTTTTTTATTTGAACTTCTTTGTATATTTTTTAGAAATATGAAAATTGGAGTTTTGGTAGAAACATCGAACTTCTTCGTTATTTTGAATTGAACTTATTGGTTTATTCCTTTGTAACCGGAAAAATCCACGTTTTTAAATAAATATTAAACTTCTTTGCTTTTTTCCAATTGAACTTCTCCGTTATTTTGAATTGAACTTATTGGTTTATTCTTTAGTAACAAAAAAAATATGTTTTTTCAAATATAATATCAAACAACTCCATTTTTTAAATTTGAACTTCTTGGTTTTATTTCTTTTATTAACGTAAAAAATTCTAGGTTTGTAATAAACATCAAACCTCTCATCTATTTTAATTTCAACTTCTTGGGGTTTAGTGAGAAGTTCATTTTTCATGCATTGTGAAAAGTTGCACATTTTAGGGAACTTTATTGTTGTTTTATTTTCTATCTTTTTAGTGCAGATTGAACTGCGCAAGTTTCGCATGGTGAACTTCTGTCTTTTTCAAACAGAATGAACTACAGACAACGTTTGTATAATACCCACCAGTTGCCCAAAGTCATTTTTTATTCCTCAGATAACAACTCATGCCCACACTCTTTTTTTGGATTCCTGTTACCGCTAGAAAAAAATCATGGCACTATAAATAACACCTCCACTGTCCTCCCCGCAACATCACCCACCAACACCTCTACATAGTTTTTTGGACAGTACCATCTCTTTGTTTAGGATAAAAAAAAAGTAAATTAAACAAAAATTACATGTAGGAACCGAGGATGTTGCTGCCACTGTGTCAAGTGGAGTGGTTACAACTAACCATAATAATTTAGAAAAATATTTCATGGGGCATCAACAAAAAAGGAATCTGAAAATGGTGCTTTTCCATCTTCATATATAGTTGCCAATGATGAATTGCATAGCTTCTCCTTCCTGGACATTTACACAAGCACCTAGCGGACAATAAATACAAAAGCACATAGAAGTAGCCATGGAAAACGTCTTGGCAGAGCAGCGGATGCACTTGGTGCTATGCGGGGAGGAGAGAGGCGTGCATGAACTTTTTACTGCATCTAACCCTTTGAATATTGCACATATGAACTTCTCTGGAGAGCCAAGATTGCATATAGGGGTCCTTGTTGCTCCGGCGGTGTGTGCTAGTGGCCGGAGTGGTGCGTCGACAGCGGTGGTGTGGAGGTTCACCAAAGGAGGCATAGAAGGAGGGGCCATGCGGCTCGTCGGATATCGAGCCGGCCGCCGCGAAGGGGATCCCGTCCAGGAGGTGTGAGCAACAGTTGGTGGTCATCTTCCACGACGGCTGCGGCGGTTGGAGGCGATGGGGAGCCGAGGCGGTGGCGGGTGGACCCGATGTGGAGCAGCAGCGGACGGAGGAAGGCTGGCCTCGCACCGGGAGGAGGCCTCGCGCTAGAGGAGGCGGGGGCAGCCTCACGCCAGGAGGAGGTGGGAGGCGGCGGCTCGCCGGGAGGAGGCACGGGCGTCGGTGCCGGGAGGAGGCGGGGTCAATGGTGTGGTGGTACCGGCGTCGGGGTGGAGGTGGTTGGGATCCAGGATGGCGTCGCGTCGGGTGGAGGTTTGTGGGATGGTGCGGTGAGGTGGTCCGGTGCCGGGCCGGCGGCACGTCGGGTGGAGTTGGTGGGATGGTGCGGCGGCGATGGTCCGGAGCTGGGCCGGCGGTGCGTCGGGGACTGCCGGGGATGAGTGTTTGGGCTGGGACAGGGAAGATTGGGAGGAGATTAGGGATCGGGGGAGTGTCTCAAAAAAAGGGATCGGGGGAAGGTGGACGACAGGTGCGTTCATGGGTGGGCCTTTTTTGTGAGTTTGGAAGTTCGGGAACATGTCGATCGAGCTCTTATAGGCTTGATGTGATCCAAATAACTATTCTGATCCCAGGATCAGAATAGTGTTATCCTACACGTGGGTGTTAGCAATATCATTTGTGTGTTGCTTTGCGAGTTTTCATTCGTTGTCTGAGAAATGGGAAAAAAAATTCAAACAGTTCGGCCGCAGGGTGCGGCCAGAGGCGTAGGCCTTATTGGCATTTTAATTATAGGAAATGCATATAAAGTCCGGAAATAGCGAAAATCGGTATGTCACCGTGGCGTGCTCTCACGGTCTCATGGATTTTTTTTGGTAAAGTTTCGCACAAGTTTTGATGCTCGCACATTCCAAACTAGAGCATCTCACATCATAATTTCCAAAAGGAGACACGACACTACGGACTCCGATCGTCGGTGACTTCATCTTTCCACCTTGAATTCCATGGTAAACAATCACGTATATGCACTAGGTTTGATTTTCTGGCCCATTTCAGCTCTCGTCTGCTATATTTAACTCATTTTTTTGGCATTTACCTTGCATTTAGTGCATATAAAATGAAAACCCTACTACAACTACATGTGGGTGTTAGTTAGCAAAGAAGGTTTACTAATCTTCTATGTGTCAATTTGTGAGTTTTCATACATTGTCCGAGAAGCGGGGAGAAGTTTCAAACATTTCGGCCATGAGGTGCGGCCACCGGTGTAGGCCTAGTTGGTATTTTAATTACAGGAAATTCAGATGGAGTACGGACATCATCAAAATCAGTTTGTGCCCGTGGCGTACTCTCACGCCCCCATGGAAAAAATTTGGTAAAGTTCGGCACAACTTTTGATGGTCGCTCCTTGGAAACCGGAGCATCTCACAAGAAGGATCATGGTTTCCAAAAGGAGATGTGTCAATTCAAACTCTAGTGGCCGGTGACTTAATCATTTGGCCTCATAAAAATTTCCATGGTACACAATCACCATTATACCATGGGTTTAATTTCCTGGCACATTTCAGGTATCATTTGCTATATTTAAGACATTTTTTGAATTTAATGTGCATTTTGTGCATATAAATAAAATCACAACCGCAACTACATGTACTGTTGAAAGGGTTGAGGACTGCCGTTCGATCTAGGAGCTTCTAACTGTGCAGAAGTACGATCTGTGGGGTTTGGGTTCTGGCCAATCGGAAGGCATGACTCAGATCGAGCGCACGGTTTAGTCGGCACACGGCTTTTATGAAGGAACCGTCTGCTATTCGCAAACCAGATTGCATATTTTCTGTTCATACATACTGGAGTGCGATCAATTGAGTGTGCTACCTGTATGGTATAATATTAATAATAAATAGTTCAAATTCATTGCTTGAGCTGACAACATCAAGGTTAAGATATTAAGGGTTCTTACATCAAACAGAAGACCGAACATAACTCACAAATTCAGTACGCGCGGCAGTTCTTAATTTAACGTAAGTTGCAGGGTAGACATAAAAACTAGTATTATGGCTTAATTCCCACGTACATGGGGGAACTGGGATCATTACGTTGGCCTCGAATGAACTTAGGTCTTTTGATGATTTTACGCTTCTCTATTTGGAAGATGGGTGATCCCTTGGCTGGCAACTCAGCAAATTCAACGTACTCGTCCTCATCGCCAACATCCTCTATGCCCAGTACCCTCCTATTCCCATGCATTGCTACATGGCAGTTCTTATACAAGGGGTATTCCACATAGGGAATCTGGGTAGCATCACTGGCAAGAATGAACGGGACCGCGTGATATGCCATCGTTGTCCTGTTAACACATGTCTTCCTGTAACCATCATCCTTTACCTGACTAAGAGGGATCCATGTGCACCTGACTAATGCCACCTTAACTTTCACATAGTTAAGCTCTCAAATCTCTCTGATGGTTCCATAATATACCCTTTTATCAGCTACATATTGATACGTCTCCGACGTATCTATAATTTTTGATTGTTCCATGCTATTATATTATCTGTTTTGGATGTTTAATAGGCATTTATATGCTATTTTATATTATTTTTGGGACTAGCCTATTAACTCAGCGCCCAGTGCCAGTTTCTCTTTTTTTTGCCTATTTTAGAGTTTCGCATAAAAGGAATACCAAACGGAGTCCAAACGGAATGAAACTTTTACGATGATCTTTCTTAGACCAGAAGGAAACCAGAAGACTTGGAGATGAAGTCGGAGATGCAGCGAGGCGCACCTAGGATTGTAGGGCACGCCCCCTTACCTCGTGGGCCCCTCGAGGGTCTCCTGACCTAGCTCCTTCACCTATATATACTCTTATACCCTGAAAACAACCAGGGGAGCCACGAAACCACTTTTCCACCGCTGCAACCTTCTGTACTGGCGAGGTCCCATCCAGGGGCCTTTTCCGGCGTCCTGTCGGAGGGGGATTCAATCACGGAGGGCTTCTACATCAACACCATTGCCTCTCCAATGATGCGTGAGTAGTTTGCCACAGACCTACGGGTCCATAGCTAGTAGCTAGATGTCTTCTTCTCTCTCTTTGATTCTCAATACAATGTTTTCCTCGATGTTCTTAGAGATCTTATTCGATGTAATATTCTTTTGCGGTGTGTTTGCCGAGATCTGATAAATTGTGGATTTATGATCAGATTATCTATGAATATTATTTGGTTCTTCTCTGAATTCTTATATGCATGATTTGATATCTTTGCAAGTCTCTTTGAATTATCGGTTTAGTTTGGCCTACTAGATTGATCTTTCTTGCAATGGGATAAGTGCTTAGCTTTGGGTTCAATCTTGCGGTGTCCTTTCCCAGTGACAGTAGGGCCAGCAAGGCACATATTGTATTGTTGCCATCGAGGATAAAAAGATGGGGTTTTCATCATATTTCTAGAGTTAATTCCTCTACATCATGTCATCTTACTTAATGCGTTAGTCTGTTCTTTATGAACTCAATACTCTATATGCAGGCAGGAGTCGGTCGATGTGTGGAGTAATAGTAGTAGATGCATAATCGTTTCGGTCTACTTGAGATGGACGTGATGCCTATGTTTGCGATCATTGCCTTAGATATCGTCATAACTTTGCGCTTTTCTATCAATTTCTCGGCAGTAGTTTGTTCACCCACCATAATATTTGCTATCTTGAGAGAAGCCACTAGTGAAATCTTTGGCCCCGGGGTCCCTTTTCCACTATATTGAATCTCTTTTACATCTTACTACTTTCCGATCTACTATTTTGCAATCTTTTACTTTCCGATCGATAAACCAAAAATACCAAAAATATTTCCCTTATCGTTTATCTATCTGTATCAGATCTCACTTTTGCAAGTGACCGTGAAGGGGTTGACTACCCCTTTATCACGTTGGGTGCAAGTTGTTGATTGTCTGTGGAGGTATCGGTGACTTGTGCGTTGTCTCCTACTGCATTAATACCTTGGTTCTCAAACTGAGGGAAATACTTATGCTACTTTGCTGTATCACCCTTTCCTCTTCAAGGGAAATACCAACGCAAGCCCAAGAGGTAGCAAGAGGTAGCCGGTGAGATCTATGTCAAGTGAAGCCATACCAAGTACCCATCATAAACTCTTTGCATTACATTTTTCGGCATTCGCCTCTCGTTTTCCTCTCCCTCACTTCTAAAACGATTTTCGAAAATTCGCCTTTTCTTCGCCCTTCTTCTGTTCGTTCTTTTGTTTGCTTGTGTTACCATGTGCCTTCTTTTTTGCTTGCATCTTCGCTTGCTAAAAGTTTATGGATCCTCATCCACTTGCTAATCTTTTCGAGAGACCCAATTATGATGAACCAATCGCTAGTGAGTTGTGTGCGCTAGATTATCTTTATGAAGTTTTGCTTGAAATCCGTGAATCAAAAAATTGTGATGAAGTGCTTCACGATAGCTCCTTGAATAAAAAGCATGATTGCAATGATTTTACTATAAATTATATTTATGTCAATTATGCTAAAATATGCAGAACCCTAAGATTGGGGATGCTAGTTTTGCTATGTCCCCTATTTGTTGCAATGATCATGATTGGGGTGATTCTTCTTATGATCTTGAAAATTTATTTAAGCCCCATGATGAATATAAGATTGATAATTTAATGTTTGCAATAGTATTGAAAGTGGGTTTGGAAGAGTGTCAACTTTAGATCCCACATATTTGGAGAATGTTCAATCTTATGAAATTTTTGATAAAAGTGGGTTTGGAGAGGTCATGACTTTACTTAATGTTAATCCCACTATTTTGGAAGAGTGTCAACTTCACATGCATGTGGATCATGTTGAAAATATGTTATGTGATAGCTATTTTGTTGAGTTTGCTTATGATCCTACATGTAAATAATATGAGATAGGAAAATATGGTTATAGAAATTTTCATGTTACTAAATTACCTCTCTTCGTGTTGAGATTGCTATCGTCTCCTTCTTCTTCCTTGCATATGCTAGTTTTTGCTTGCCTTGTTAATTTGTTTGCTTATAAAATGCCTATACATAGGAAGTATGTTAGGCTTAGATGTGCTTGTCACGTCTTTTATGATACTCTCTTTGTGCTTCAATTCTTCCCTTTTATGTGAGCATCATTGAAATTATCAATGCCTAGATAAAGGGCCTTAAAGAAAAGTGCTTGTTGGGAGGCAACCCAATTTTATTTTTGTTCGTTGCCTTTTGTTCCTGTTTATGAATAAATAATTCATCTATCCTCTGTTTAGATGTGGTTTTATGTTTTAATTAGTGTTTGTGCCAATTGGAACCTTTAGGATAGCTTACGGTGATAGTTGGGTTGATCTTGCTGAAAATCAGAAACTTTTACGCTTAGTAAATTAGTTTTGAAAATTTATAGAAATGTGATTTTGATCTGATTATTTTTGCTATGGATTGGTACAAAAATTTCTCAGGTTTTCCTAGTTTGGATGGAGTTTCGGAATTACGTGAGTATTTGAGAGTTACAGATTACTACAGACTGTTATGTTTTTGACAGATTCTGTTTTTCGCGTGTTGTTTGCTTATTTTGATGAATCTATGGGTAGTATCGGGGGGTATGAACCATGGAAAAGTTGGAATACAGTAGATATTACGCCAATATAAATAAATAATGAGTTTGCAATAGTACCTTAAAGTGGTGATTTATTTTCTTATACTAATGGAGCTCATGAGAGTTCCTGTCGAGTTTTGTGTTGTGAAGTTTTCAAGTTTAGGGTAAGGATTTGATGGACTATGGAATAAGGAGTGGCAAGAGCCTAATCTTAGGGATGCCCAAGGCACCCCAAGGTAATATTCAAGGACAACCCCATGATATGTGTTTTGCTTGGAGCGTCTTGTATGATTTGAGTCTTTGCCTTTTAGTTTACCACAATCATCCTTGCTGTACACACCTTTTGGGAGAGACACGCATGAATCGTGATTTATTAAAATACTCTATGTGCTTGACTTATATCTTTTGAGCTAGGCTATATTTCTCTAGTACTTCACTTATATCTTTCTAGAGCACAGCGGTGGCTTTATTTTATAGAAATTGTTGAACTCTCATGATTCACTTATATTATTTTGAGAGTCTTTTAGAACAACATGGTAATTTTCTTGGGTTATGAAACTAGTACTAATATGACGGGCATCCAAGATGGATATAATAAAAACTTTCATATAAAGTGCATTGAATACTATGAGAAGTTTGATTGTTTATGATTATTTTGAGATATGTAGATGGTGATATTAGAGTCATGCTAATGGAGTAATTGTTAATTTGAGAGATACTTGTGTTAAAGTTTGTGATTCCCGTAGCATGCATGTATAGTGAACCGTTATGTGATGAAATTGGAGCATGATTTATTTATTGATTGTCTTCCTTTGTGTGGAGGTCGGGATCACACGATGGTTAACTCCTACCAACCCTTCCTCTAGGAGCATGCGTGTAGTACTTCGTTTCGATAACTAATAGATTTTTGCAATAAGTATGTGAGTTCTTCATGACTAATGTTGAGTCTATGGATTATACGCACTCTCACCCTTCCACCATTGCTACCCTCTCTAGTGCCGCGTAACTTTTGCCGGTACGATACACCCATCATTACCTTCCTCAAAACAGCCACCATACCTACCTATTATGGCATTTACATAGCCATTCCGAGATATATTGCCATGCAAATTTCCACCATTCCATTTATTATGACACGCTCCATCATTGTCATATTGCTTTGCATGATCATGTAGTTGACATCGTATTTGTGGCAAAGCCACCATTCATAATTCTTTCATACATGTCACTCCTGAATCATTGCACATCCCGGTACACCGCCGTAGGCATTCACACAGAGTCATATTTTGTTCTAAGTATTGAGTTTTAATTCTTGAGTTGTAAGTGAATGAAAGTGTGATGATCTTCATTGTTAGAGCATTGTCCCATGTGAGGAAAGGATGATGGAGACTATGATTCACCCGCAAGTCGGGATGATACTCTGGACGGAAAAAAAGAAAAAAAGAGGCCATAAATAAAGAGAAGGCCCAAATAAAAAAATAAAAAAATGAGAGAAAAAGAGAGAAGGGGAAATGTTACTATCCTTTTTCCACACTTGTGCTTCAAATTAGCACCTTGATATAATGATAGAGAGTCTCCTATGTTTCCACTTTCATATACTAGTGGGAATTTTTATTATAGAACTTGGCTTGTATATTCCAATGATGGGCTTCCTCAAAATTCCCTAGGTATTCGTGAGCAAGTGAGTTGGATGCATGTGACGCCCTCGATTCAATCGTACACTAATCATACACGCAAATGTGTATGATCAAGATCAAGGTCTCGCGGGAAGATATCACAACACAACTCTAGACAGAAATTAAAATAATACAAGCTTTATATTACAAGCCAGGGGCCTCGAGGGCTCGAATACATAAGCTCAAATACACAAGAGTCAGCGGAAGCAACATATCTGAGCACAGACATAAGTTAGACAAGTTTTCCTTAAGAAGGCTAGCACAAAAGCATCTATGATCGAAAAGGCAAGGCCTCCTGCCTGGGAGCCTCCTAACTACTCCTGGTCGTCAGCGGTCTCCACGTAGAAGTAAGCATCGGCGGTGGCATCTAGCTCCTGGGCTCTGACATCTGGTTGCATCAACCGGAAAGAAGAAGAAAGGGGGAAAAGGGGGGGAGCAAAGCAACCATGAGTACTCATCCAAAGTACTCGCAAGCAAGGATCTACACTACATATGCATCGGTATCAATGAAATGGGTTGTATATGTGGACTGAACTGCAGAATGCCAGAAGAGAAGGGGAAAGCCTAGCCTATCGAAGACTAGCATCTTCAAACAGCTCCAAGCATCTTGCAGCATCAGAAGAGGTAAGAGTAGCATAAAGTAAAGTAGTAGTAGTGTTATCAACCTCGGCCAGAGATCCTTTCTCGACTCCCTGCGAGAAAGCAATCCCAAAGCCATACTATCCAATTGTCATCACAATCCAATTCTCATCACCATCCAATTCTCATCACAAGTATCCAGTTCTAGTTGTATCGATCAGGATACAACTCCAAGTGTCCGTTACCGTAGGATAGGCTATGCATAGATTAGTTCTTCCCTGTAGGGGTGCACCAACTTACCCACCATGCTCGATTAACTCCGGCCGGACACACATTTGTCGGTCATGCCCGGCCTTGGCCAAACAATATGCCGCAACCTGACCTAGTCCTAATAGAGAGGTCAGCACGCCGGACTAAACCTATGCCCCCAGGGGTCATGGGCCATCTCCCCGGGAACTCCTGCACATTGCGTGGGAGGCCGGTGTGCAGACCTAGCTACCTCCTTCAAAAAGGTAGGTGCTTACGCAGTCCAACCCGGTGCGCGCCGCTCAGTCACTGACGTCTATTAAGCTTCGACTGATGTATACGACGCAGAACACCCATACTATGCCCACGTGATGGTTAGTGCTATCAGGCCAGAGGCCCCTCAGATCAAATATCCAAATCATAGTGGATTAGGAACGCGCGGTAACAAGCAGAGACTCACGAAATATGTGACCCCGTTGCCCCGTCTCGAGGACTTGCGGCAAGGGCTAAGAATGCCCGGCCACGCCTCGTAATTATCTCACGGGCACCTTCCAGGTCAACCCGACTCCACATCACTCGCAATTATGCTCGCGCGGGTACCCCTCAGGGTCGACCCGTCTTTAGTAACATGGTTCAGTGTAAAATCATAGTAACCATAGTAACCGTGTGTCCAAACATCAAGGGAAAACCCGAGGAATCACCCCCGGTGAATTCCACTCGATGTAATCATCAAGGTGAACGTAAGAGGGACCACCCTTGATGACCACGACGGAATAGCTACACTACAGGGTTAACAACAGAAGTGCTGTAGAGGTCTCACCCTCGGCACTCGATAGTAACCCAGTAGTGTTGAGCAACTAAGGGGAAAGTGATGTGCGGTGCCGGGGCCTGGTCTTCGATCCCATTGATCGGGTCTTCAATGATGAAGCAGGGGCAACAAGGACAAGGTGGGGGTCACTGATGGATCACTAACCAATTTATACTAAGTAGTTTTGGATAAGAAGGTAGATAACAATAAGAAGGTTACAAAAGCAGGCTATGCATCAGAATATGAGTAAACAATAATAATAGCAAAATCTAATGCAAGCATGAGAGAATGGAATGGGCGAGATCGGGATGATCAAAGGGGGGGCTTGCCTGGTTGCTCTGGCAAGGAGGGGGCGTCGGTGACGTAGTCGATCACAAGGGAGGCATCGGTCTCAGGGTCTACCGGAGAGAAGAGGGGGAAGAAACAATAAGTATAAAGAAAGCATAGCATCCCAAAGCATAACATGGCAATATGTTGTGCCGGGTGTGACCTAACGTATGGCTACACGATAAAGGTGAAGGGGGAATTCAACCGGGAAGGTATTCCCGGTTCCGGACATGTGTCAGACAAATGACCGGAGGGGGAATGTTCCATGTTCAGGTAGTTAGAAGCATCTGACAGGTAAACAGGCCGCATATCCGGATTCGTTGAATTTTTCTGGGCAACTTTCATGTAGAAAACATTTTCATCCAAGCTAAGGTCTATTTTCTATGAATTTTTAAAGATTAAACCATTTTCTAGAGTTATTTAAATTAACAGAAAAGGGAATTATGTCATCAGCATGACGCAATGCTGACGTCAGTAGGTCAACAGGTCGGCTGACCAGTCAAACCTGACCAGTGGGTCCAGTGGGACCCACATGTCAGCTGCAGTTAGTCTAACAGTAGATTAAACTAACTAATCTAGGTTAATTAGCTATTGGACCCCACCTGTCATGTATAATTAACTAAACTAATTAAGTTTTAATTATAAATATGTTTTAGTTAACCTAATATGCGGTGGGGCCCGCATGTAAGTGGCTGGGGGCTGCCCAGTCAGCACAGTTGACTGGGTCAATTGGGCTCGCAGGACCCAGCTATCAGCGACTCGGGGTGGCCCTCAGGTCAGGCCAGGTCAGCGCGGCGGTCGGAGACGCACCGGCGACCATTCATGCGGCGGATCCGCGTCGGAGTTGGCCGGAATTCGCACAGGGCGCGAAAGGGGGTGTGGCCTAGTGCGTTCGATCGGGCGTCCGACACCGCATCGATCTACGGCGGTCCCGTAGGCTAACTCGGCCGGAGTGGAGCGGTACATCGACAGCGGCGGGCGGCGTGTTCAGATGGAGCTCGAGGTCGGCGCTACAGAGGGTGTGCGAGTGAAGTAAAGGGCTAGGCGAGGTCTATGGCGCTCCAGGAGCTCGTCGGAGCTACTAGCTCGAGCGGAGGAGCTCGGTGGCGAGCCCTACGACGACAATGGCGGACGACAGAGCTCGGCTTGCGGGCGAGCTAGCTACGGTGAAAGGCACGGCGCGAGGAGAGGAATGGAGGAAGGGAGGAGCTCACCGTGCGGCCAAGAAAGGCCCGTTTGAGCTTAGGAGCAGCAGCATTGGACGGAGACGACGGCGGGCGCCGGCAACTGAGAAGGAGAGGTGAGGTTGATCCCGAGCGTGTGGTCGTTCCCGAGCTCGATGACGAGGTGTATTCGAGACAGCCGAGCGAGGCGGAGCGGTAGGGCGCGTCGGTGAGGCGATCGGGAGGCGGTGGCCGCAGGATCGACGGCGGCGCATCGACGACCGCGCACGGGCGAACGAGACAAAGAGGAAGAGGGGGATGGATTTGGTAGGGAGATGGAGAGGGAGAGGCGGAGCGGGCGAGGGTAAGTGGGCACTACAAAAAAAGACACATCCGTGACATTTTGGGCCGAACGAATTTTTTTCTGTCATACATATGACACTTCTATGACGATAATTGTGACAAAACCCGGTATCATCATAGATGTGGTGGGCTCCTACTTGTATGACAAAAAATCATGACAGAAAATGGGCTTTTCATCCTGGGCGGGCCGGAGACGCAGCTGCATGACATTCTTTGGGCCGTCCATGACGAAAAAAACCGTGGTAGAAGCGAGGGGGAGGAAAATTTCGGGGAGTTGCCGGTTACGGTGGGAGGTCGGGGGCCGAGCGATGCGCGTTTCCCTCGTACACGTACGCGCGTGTGTGCGAGGTGTTGGCTCTAACTGAACCCGAGCGATTGCACTGCAGGCTACACGTTAATGAACCCAAGCGGTCGATCGATGGCTGTTAACTGAACCCGATCGAGCGATTCCTTCGCTACTGCTGCTAACTGAAGCCGATCGATTGGATGAAGAGTGAGCAT
>NC_041383.1:381603384-381628786 GCF_002162155.2 Triticum dicoccoides | reverse complement strand
GAGCAGTGGCGTTGCCTCTGGATGAACAGGACCCCGTGGTGTGGAGGGCTGGATGAACAGTAGATAGTGGAGGGCTAGCCGTGGAGGGGTGGTTCAACAGGACCCCGTGGTGTGCAGGGCTGGATGAACAATAGACGGTGGAGGGGTGCCCGTGGAGGGGTGGTTGAACAGTAGCCGGTGGAGTAGCGCTCGGTGGAGGCTGGATGAACAGGAGCCCGTGGAGGCTGGAGGAGGTCGACGGTAGCCCGTGGAGGCTGGAGGAGGTCGACGGTGGAGATGAACAGTATCCCGTGGAGTCCAGTTTTGCGGTACGCCACACCCCTCCCGATGAACAGGACCCCCATTTCGACCGTAGTGCTCCAACACAAGTCCATTTCGTCCGTTTTGCGGTACGCCACACCCCTCCCGATCAACAGGACCCCCGTTTCGACCGTAGGAGGTCCATTTCCTTCGTTTTGCGGTACGCCGCACCCCTCCCGATCAACAACACCCCTGTTTCGACCGTAGGAGGTCCGTTTCCTCCGTTTTGCGGTACGCCCCACCCCTCCCGATCAACAGGACCCCGTTCCGAACGTAGGAGGTCCGTTTCCTCCGTTGTGCGGTATGCCAGGCCTCGTTTCCATCGCCTATCCCGTCCAAGCCCTCCTGATGAACATGACCACACATTCCGTTCCGACCCAGCCGGTTGGCTCCCACGTGTTCCGTTGCCTCCCGATGAACACGACGCATTCCGTTGCCTCCCCATGAACACGACGACGACTCTGTTTCTCTGTTCCGACCCAGCCATGTACACGAGCCCTGGCCATACGTATGCGCGAGTAGGCGTTCGAGACCCCGCCCGTATGTACGTACGTGGCCGTATTTTCTTTCTTGCACCCTGGCCGTTGTACGTATGTGTACATTCTATGTTCACGCCTCTACTATGACACGTACGCGCCTCTACTATGACACGTGCGCGCCTCTACATCGACTAGTATATATGTACGTACACGTTCGCGACCAGAATGACAATGCTACGTACGCTTCGACCAGGTGGGTCCCGACTGTCAGGCACTTCCTTGCGTGCGAAGATGTAGCTGGTGGGTCCCAGCAGTCAGGGGGGCGAATCGTTTTTTTTTTCGGACGCACTTCCTTGCGTGCGAAGATGTAGCTGGTGGGTCCCAGCAGTCAGGGGGCGAATCGTTTTTTTTTGGACGCACTTCCTTGCGTGCGAAGATGTAGCTGGTGGGTCCTAGCTGACAAGGGGAAACATTTTTTTCACGAAATACGGTGGCCCATCCGGTGGGTCCCCGCTGTCAGGTGGAGGAATAATTAATTTGCGCGTAATAAGGAGGCACTTCCTTGCTACGGCCGTGGACCCAGCTGGCAGCCTCTCCACGTACAGTCCACGTCTGATGGAAGCCATTCCTTGACCACGTTGACCATGCCGCGCAGAGAGCACCAGGGGGATGGATGATGGCGAGGCCTAGGAAGGGGATGACGCGGAGCTGGGGAAGACGCGACAGTGGATGCCCACGCGTAGAGGAGTATGAGGGTTCACTCGTTCGGCTGCGGTGTGAGGTTGTCGTCGCCGCAGAATAACAGGGTGTGTGGGTGTGTAGAGGGATGGCCTGGCCAGCGGTGGGAGTAGTAGGGGGCGGTGAAGCCTCCGCGGCATCATAGCCGGCCACGGGCGGCAGGAGCAGGCGGCACGACCGGCGCTGCTTTGGGCGGCTGGAGCAAGAATACCAGAGGTTGAAGAGGCACTACGGCCGTTGGATGGACATCGTATGGTCACTGGAGCTAGAATCGTTCATATATTGAGTAAAGTTGACAAAGGCCTCCGTCCCAGTAAACTTAGTAGGCCCACAAGTCAGCCTCCCACCAAGGTGGGTCCCAGCTAGCAAGGGGGTATTCATTTTTTTTGTGCGTAATAACGAGGCACTTCCGGTGGGTCCGAGCTGACAGCTGGGGGAACGTTTCTTTCGCGAAATACGGTGGCCCGTCCTGTGGGTCCCAGCAGTCAGGGGGGAATGTTTTTTTCGTGAAATACAGGTGGCCCGTCTGGTGGGTCCCTGCTGTCAGGTGGAGGAATAATTATTTTCCGCGTAATAAGGAGGCACTTCCTTGCGGCTGCCGTGGACCCAGCTGTCAACCTCTCCATGTACAGTACTCTTCCGATGGAAGTCGGTCATTGACCACATTGACCACGCCGCACCGAGAGAACGACGGCGGTGGACGACGGTGAGGCCTAGGAAGGGGACGACACAGAGCCTGGGAAGACGCGGCAGTGGAAGCCCGCGTGGAGAGGAGTATGAGGGTTCACCGGTTCGGCTGCGGTGTGAGGCTGCCGTCGCCGCGGAATAACAGGGGGGTATGGGTGAGTAGAGGGATGCCCTGGCTAGCGGTGGGAGTAGTAGGGGACGCTGATGCCTGCGCGGCAGCACATCCAGCCACGGGAGGCGGGAGCAGGCGGTCCCGCCGGTGCTGCTTTGGCGGTTGGAGCAAGAAGATCAGAGAGTGAAGAAACACGACGGTCGTTGGATTGACATCCAATGGTTACATCTGCTAGAATCGTTTGTTGACGTATATAATAACTAAAAAATCTTTCATATGCTTCAACTAAACAGGCCCACAAGTCAGACCACTCCCTCTTTTTTTTAATACTTTATATATAGCTCATGGCAACTTCTTATGCAAATTATTGCAGTCGTTTTTTTGGTTGGCCAGGGCCAATTTCGCATATTTCTGTGGGTTCCAAACTATTTTTAATAACTAAATGTGGAGCCAGATTTAAAGTACTTTGAAGATATATTTAAATTAGGTTAATGCCCAGTGAAATAGGAATCTGAAAATGTGAAAAAAAATCAAAAATTATAAAGCAATTGCCAATTTGTCATCTGTTTTTATATTTACAACCCATTTCATATTACTTTCAAGATTTGCAGGTGTCTTGAAAGAGTTGCAGCCCATCAGGGCATAGAAAAATAAGTAGGCCTGGATTGGGTATTCTTCAGAAAAAATAAACTGGGCTCATTTTCACAAAGAAAAAATAGCTGGGCTGGTCACATGGTGAACATAAAATATAAGCCTGGGCTAGACGGGCCACAACCCAGTTCAAGCCCTGCTCCGTCTCAACAATACCAAACAAAAAAATACTGCTCGAGTAGCTACGTCCCAGGTGTCAACCGATCTTGTGATGTTCTCTTGTCTATTGACTATATACGCTCACAATGTCGTGGGTCCCAGATGTCAGGAAAACACTAGGAGGAAGCATTTTATTTTTCCATACGCTGACGTGGTGGGCCCCTACTGTCATCCTCTCCACGTACTTCTGCCGATTCCTGTTGTTTGTTGACCACGTTGACAACGCGAGAGGGCGGCGCCGCGGCGAGCGCACCAAAGCATGCGGAGGACGTCGGCGTTAATGATTTAGGAGATGGTGGGGCGGCGATGCATGCGTTGAGGCGCAGCCAGCCGTGGGAGGCGGAAGCAGGCGGCCCCGCCGGCGCTAGTTTGGTTTTGGCGGCTGGAGGAAGACAGGACTGAAGAAACACAACAGACTGTAAAAGCAGCAGGAGTACTTAACAACCTTAACTGAAACCAGCAGGTGCATTTAACAACCAAAGCTGAAAGCAGTATGAGTACTTATACAGGTTCAACCGTACAAAGCACGCCTCGAACAGTGCTACTTTGCCTACAGTTAACCAAGGGTGAGGCCGTCAAGCCCCAGGACAAGGCCCATGCGCTACCCCGCGCATCCACAACCTTCTGAAAGCGGCTTCATCTCGCAACGTGGTCAATAAACAGGATATTCGCTTTAGAGCCATGGAAAAGCATGAACATAATCTTCTGTCTTATTCTCCAGATGGGCCTTCATTATTTGAGACCACCCATGAATAAGTATCTTTTCACCTCCAAGGGGAATTGAGTAGGTCGACATAAACATCATGTTGTGACCAAGCGCAAGTCTGACCCGACCATGGTCAGGCATCTGTATAGGAACAATAGAACTCAGCAGTTCCTATTTCAAGAAGATCACAGCTGTAAAACTGTGTATAAGCAATAGTTTATGAACACCATATATAACAAAAAACAGCTCGTACCATAAGTTTCTCGACACAGTTGGACCTGTTCAATGAGTGCAGCAGTGGCACACATATCCCACGTGGCCTTCCACCATTGAAACGCCCCACAAGGACCTCAAGACGATCTATAAAGTGTAGGAACTTGTGGATGTCGATCCAGTCAACTTCAGTGCCATTAGTAACAGCCGAGTTATTACAGAGTAACAAACGAGCAGACTGCTTAACTCTGAAAAAACCTACACGTGCCACCAATTATAAGAAAATATTAGTTAGAAGTAGCATCTTCGTGAGAGATTCGTTGCTACTTCTAAAGTTAAATTGTGATTGGTTAGACATAATAGGTGGATTAAGAAGTAATCGAGGCAACAAGCAAGAACCAGATACAAAACTAACATGGATGAACAATTGGAACGACGTCGGGGTGGAAGATCGCAGTGAAGATGAGACCAGGTTCTACTATTTCCATCAACATTTGTGCGCCAACTTTCAGTCCGTAACACTTGAGAAAGTTTATCCAAGTTTGGCCATTAAAAGAGCAGCGATCTTCTTGGTTCATGAACCCAACTCAGAAGTAATATCCATGGCTTGTCTTCACTGTGACCATTAAACTAGTGTATTTAGTTATGGCAAGGCCGAGCATCTTGAGTACATGTGTTCTGGCAGAGCAAATAATACACTGCAGGAAAAATAATATGAGAACACAACATGTTCAAAAAAACCCCACCCTCCCAGATAGAAAAGAGGATTCTAGGAACATACTGTGCGCGTTTCAAAATGCTGTGTTAGGATGAGAAGGAACAAGTGTGGCGTCTCACCGAGGGTGCGGAAATCTATAGGGTACTCGCACTTTGGGCACTACAACTGAAACACACTAGATTTAGTACGAAGACAAATGCATCAATGGTGGCGGCTGCCATCCTAGGATTACCTGTGACCAAGGGACTTGGATTTATCGGGGATGGATGAAGAATTCGTTCCTGGTTCTCCATGAGAAAACCCTATGCAATCGCCAAGCGGGGGTTTTCTCTGAACAAGAAGACGAGGGAGAAGGGGATTCAGGCCCAGTGAAATATTACCGCTTCGTCCGTCCAGCTTACTGCTAAAGCTGGAAGGGGGGGTTATGATTTGATGGCTCATTGGGCATTACTACGGCGCTATGACCGGGGTGTGTCTACCGTGAAGTTGTGCACTCTAATTTGTGCATATGGCACGTGGACCCCGTTGCCGGTTGCCCCACATATCAGCGAAAGGAAGTAGAAAGATAGGAGTAACTAGTTACACATAAATATATTTTTTGACAAAGAGATACTCCCTCTGTAAAGAAATATACAAATCTTTTATATCACCGGCTCACCTTGCCGAGAAATATACTCCCTCTACAACGCACGGGCATTATGGGGGTTCACCTTTTTTTATGGGGGTTCAGCTGAGAATATAATACTTAGATAGGCTCACGGTTCTGGACTTTGGGCCGCAGGCCGACCCTGCATGTTTAGGGGCCCATGTGTTCTATCTCAGCGCTTTTCATATTGCAAGCGGTCGGTACGGCGCTGGTTTTAGATGCTGTCGCAAGGGGAATACACAAAATTGAATAAAGCACGACAATTGTTGGAATGAAATCGAACGCCAGTTCCTAACCAACAATCAGAGTTGCAATTCTATCAACGATATACCATGTGATAAATAATACTGTCGTACTACTTATACACACAGGACACTTGTTTCACCATGCCAGATTATTACATCAAAATCTCTCGGAGGATAGATCAGTTCGGTAGTTGCGTGCTGCTACTGAAGAATTTCAATGTTGATTTGGACCAGCTCTCCTTGCCGAGAAAGTTCGATTTTGACATCATACCCTACCGCAAGATATGATTTAGATTTGAACCTTGACCATCCTTTAGCATCAATCATCATGCGACCATCCTTTGTACTTACGGTATATTGAGCAGGTTCATTCACACCAAGGCTGCACATGGTAATAGAAACTTGGCCGCGGTCGCCCGGATTGTTGAACGACTCCCTCGTTGCTCTAGGAATTCTCTGTTTGCAAACAAGAAGACATACACAAACAGTTAGATCAACACAGTGAATCATGTGAAACAACATGGAAAGAAAAAAGAACGAAGCACTTGGGCGGCCAATGCTTACCAAGAAGGTGGACATGTCGGTTTTTGTAAGGACTTTGGTATATGAAGTGCGAACTGCAGCCCAGTCTGTTGCCGGTGCAACTGCACGGGCCGGACCAAATGCAAGTGCAAGTGTTGGTGCAGGTGCCGAAGCCGCTATTGCTACCGGAGATGGTGCTCCTTGTAGAGCTGGTGCCGGTGTCGGAGCAGGTGACGGTGTCGATGCCCAATCCTCCGGTAGATCAGACTGATCCACTGACACGGTCGGCGCCCAATACTCAGCTGGATCAGACTGAGCTGCTGCCGTTGTTAGTGCTAGAGCAACTGCCGGTACACGATCTGTGTGAGACAACGACGATCGTGTCTGGTCTGCTATGATCAGCTTTCTAACTTGACTAGGATCTGTGACCGTGATCCAGTTTTTTTCTTCATTTCTTTTAAACGCGAGAAGGACTAATTGTGGCGTTTTTGTTAAACCAAATTGCAGTTCATCATAGGGATTCAGCTTGTACTCAGACAATAGACTGATCCAATTTTTTCCAGTAATATAAGTGATGGACAGTGCCTTCGTTACTGAAACCTGCAAAAATAGCCATCATAGAGCAAACCAAACGGTTTATTCTATGATGAATGTCACATGGCAGCATGCATCGTAAAATTCCAGGAAAAGAAAGAAAACATGGCATTAAATCAATAAGATTTAGACAGTAAATCAATAAGATTTACTCGATGTGACACGAGTGAATCCTTACCAGGAAATCACTATGTTGAAGTACTAAATAGAAGATTGATCATCCAACTACGCGTGGCATGCAGGGGACCCGCCTACTCCCACAAGAAGGACAGTCCAAAGGTTGTGACAAATCATATGGACCGAACATCCATGGGACTGGAAATCCTGGTGGGTGCGATAAACCCTGCAATGCATACAGATATTGGAGTGTAACCATAATTGATAAACCGTCCTCACAAAAAAAATATGATCTGGATACTACAAAATGTACAGACTGAATTGAGTGGACAGACATTAACATAGACCGTTCTCAGGACTGACCACACACCAAAAGCGGCAGTACTAATAAACAATACAGGGTTCACAAACACAAATCAAGTACTAAACAATAGTACTTACTACAAACAAGCAAAGTTGCACTAATTAAACTCTACAGACTATTTCTTGCCACCGACCTACGGGATGAACCCCGCATAACTGACTAGGCCATGGACTTCGTGTGAGATGTCTACATGGAGCATCACCATCTTGTCAACCTTGGAGAACCTAACAGAGTGGTCTTTCCACTCATAAACATGATGATGAAGACAGGCCGCATCAGATTTGTTGGGAAGCTTTACAAGAACCACACCCTTTGTAATCGAAGGCACAGCCAGGAAATTGTTGTGGTCAAGTACAGCCTCGAGAACACGCCTGACAACAATGCTACAGGAAAACACTAGTTCAGGACACGTGGCGACAAGGACACAACAGCTGGATAGTTCAGCAGTAGAACTCATCATCAGGTCTTCCAGTTCACACGACATGACTTTGAGAACTTCATCTCCACCGCGGACCTGGTTCTAATTCAAACAGAAACCATATTTTATTACTACATACGTTCAAAAATATAAGATGATTTTCGATATTATACTCCATATATGACTACATATACGCACAGAAATGAGTGAACAAAGACACTAGAACATGTCCTCAAAGGCATGAGAGCA
Organism: Triticum dicoccoides; assembly: GCF_002162155.2. NCBI lineage: Eukaryota > Viridiplantae > Streptophyta > Magnoliopsida > Poales > Poaceae > Triticum > Triticum dicoccoides. The sequence continues at coordinate 381,620,868 of NC_041383.1, read as the reverse complement.
GAGGGATTACATGCAATATCCATAACACAAGTTACTGAGGCAAATATACCCTCTTAAAAGGTAGCATTGATGTTCATAAAGTACTCCCTCCGTCCCAAAATTCTTGTCTTGGATTTGTCTAGATACGGATGTATCAAGTCACATTTTAGTATTAGATACATCTGTATCTAGACAAATCTAAGACAAGAAATATGGGACAGAGGGAGTCGTTGAAAGTAATCTATAAGAAATATGTGTCAACTTCTCGCATGTTTTGGTCAAAAGAGGAATTTAGAACTGTCATTTGGCACACTAAAATCACATGCAAGATCACCCAGAAAGATTTACTACTAGTACTAGTACTGCGTGTTAGATGAAAAAACACGATCAAGATCGAGAAAAAGATCGTCAACAAGAGACATTACCTGGACTTGTTTAATGTGGGATCCCGGAGAGGGGGGCTCGGATAGGGCGATGGTTTTTAGCTTGTCCGCGGTAGTCTCGGCGGGGTGCTTGCGCTTCTTCGTACCATGAGCCTCGACGGTTTTGGCCAGAGCCATAGACATCACGTAGGCCGGTGCTCCGGCATCCATCCAAGAGAGGAAGCTGAGAGAGAAGAGTGAAAGGAGGAACGAGATGAGGGAGAAGCGAAGCGAGTGGGGGTTTTATTCAAGAGAGGAAGCTGATAGAGAAGAGTGAAATGATGGTTGCTTCGTCCGTCCAACTTACTACTGGAAACGAGGGGGTTTTGTGATTTGACGGCTCATTGGGCATTAATGCGGTGGTTCGATCGGGGTAGTCTACCGTCACTCTACTACAGAGTAATTTAGTGCATGGCTGGTGGACCCAGGTGCTGGCTGTCCCACACGTCGGCGAAAGTGAGTAATTTAGTGCATGGCTGGAAGAGGATCCGCACGGTAGAGCGTGTCCACTGTTTTTCATTCTGAAGAAAAAAATGATTATAACAAGCGTTTCCACTCTTACGATGGAGGAGTGCGAAACATGGTAGCCACTTGAACATACACAGTGCTCCTACTACTAGGCATGTGCAGTGGCTCATACGTCACTACTACACAATCTTGTTGCTAGTGTAGTAAGATATGACGATAACAAATGATGTTCTGCACATGTCAACTACTCCTATATGTAACATAGTACCACTTTTTCGACTGTCCGGTTGAGAATGAACGGTGAGATCAATGTTAACAGAACTAGGCCCACAGCGCACGGAGAGTACGGTGCTACAGTACTCCACGAAACATGAACCATATGAAGCACGGATAGTGTTAGAAAGGGTGTATGAAGGGTGCACGGGATGCGAGCAAAAGTTCCCTTCTCGACCCACTTTTGGGTGTTTGGCAGAGTGCATGAAGGGTGCATGAGTCCACACTAGTAGGTTGACAAAAATACACGAAGAGGAAACAACTATATTGAGATGAGAATGCAACCAAACACACCCACACGCTTTTGTTGGGGAACGTAGCAGAAATTCAAAATTTTCCTACGTGTCACAAAGATCTATCTAAGGAGAAACCAGCAACGAGGGGAAGGAGAGTGCATCTACATACCCTTGTAGATCGCTAAGCGGAAGCGTTCAAGAGAACGGGGTTGAAGGAGTCGTACTCGTCGTGATCCAAATCACCGGAGATCCTAGTGCCGAACGGACGGCACCTCCGCGTTCAACACACGTACAGCCCGGTGACGTCTCCCACGCCTTGATCCAGCAAGGAGAGAGGGAGAGGTTGAGGAAGACTCCATCCAGCAGCAGCACAACAGCGTGGTGGTGATGGAGGAGCGTGGCAATCCTGCAGGGCTTCGCCAAGCACCGCGGGAGAGGAGGAGTAGGAGAGGTAGGGCTGCGCCAATAGAGGGAGAAACTCATCTCTTGGGCAGCCCCCAGGCCTCAAGTATTTATAGGGGGAGGGGAGGGGGCTGCGCCCCCTCTAGGGTTCCCTCCCCAAGGGTGGCGGCAGCCCCCAGATGCCATCTGGGTGGCCGCCAGAGGGGGAGAGAGGGGAGGCGCGCTTGGGGTGGGCCTTAGGGCCCATCTGCCCTAGGGTTTGCCCCCTCCCACTCTCCCTTGCGCCTTGGGCCCCTTTTGGGGGGCGCACCAGCCCACCTGGGGCTGGTTCCCTCCCACACTTGGCCCATGCAGCCCTCCGGTGTTGGTGGCCCCACTTGGTGGACCCCCGGGACCCTCCCGGTGGTCCCGGTACGTTACCGAAAAAACCCGAAACTTTTCCGGTGACCAAAACAGGACTTTCCATATATAAATCTTTACCTCCGGACCATTTCGGAACTCCTCGTGACGTCCGGGATCTCATCCGGGACTCCGAACAACATTCGGTAACCACATACAAACTTCCTTTATAACCCTAGCGTCATCGAACCTTAAGTGTGTGGACCCTACGGGTTCGGGAACCATGCAGACATGACTGAGACATTCTCCGGTCAATAACCAACAGCGGGATCTGGATACCCATGTTGGCTCCCACATGTTCCACGATGATCTCATCGGATGAACCACGATGTCAAGGACTCAATCGATCACGTATACAATTCCCTTTGTCTAGCGGTATTGTACTTGCCCGAGATTCGATCGTCGGTATCCCGATACCTTGTTCAATCTCGTTACCAGCAAGTCTCTTTACTCGTTCCATAACACATCATCCCGTGATCAACCCCTTGGTCACATTGTGCACATTATGATGATGTTGTACCGATTGGGCCCAGAGATACCTCTCCGTTTACCGGAGTGACAAATCCCAGTCTCGATTCGTGCCAACCCAACAGACACTTTCGGAGCATGTAGTGTACCTTTATAGCCACCCAGTTACGTTGTGACGTTTGGTACACCCAAAGCATTCCTATGGTATCCGGGAGTTGCACAATCTCATGGTCTAAGGAAATGATACTTGACATTAGAAAAGCTTTAGCATACGAACTACGATCTTTGTGCTAGGCTTAGGATTGGGTCTTGTCCATCACATCATTCTCCTAATGATGTGATCCCGTTATCAACGACATCCAATGTCCATGGTCAGGAAACCGTAACCATCTATTGATCAACGAGCTAGTCAACTAGAGGCTTACTAGGGACATGGTGTTGTCTATGTATCCACACATGTATCTAAGTTTCCTATCAATACAATTATAGCATGGATAATAAACGATTATCATGAACAAGGAAATATAATAATAATAACCAATTTATTATTGCCTCTAGGGCATATTTCCAACAGTCTCCCACTTGCACTAGAGTCAATAATCTAGTTCACATCACTATGTGATTAACACTGATAGGTCACATCGCCATGTGACCAACATCCAAAGAGTTTACTAGTGTTGCTAAACTAGTTCACATCACCATGTGATTAAGACTCAATGAGTTTTGCGGTTTGATCATGTTTTCCTTGTGAGAGAAGTTTTAGTCAACGGGTCTGCAGTACTCAGATCCGTATGTACTTTGCAATTCTCTATGTCATATTGCAAATGCTGCTTCCACGTTCCACTTGAAGCTATTCCAAATGGTTTCTCCACTATACGTATCCGGTTTGCTACTCAGAGTCATTCGGATAGGTGTTAAAGCTTGCATCGTCGTAACCCTTTACGCCGAACTCTTTATCACCTCCATAATCGAGAAACATGTCCTTATTTCTTCTAAGGATAATTTTGACCGTTGTCCAATGATCCGTTCCTGGATCATTCTTGTACCCCTTGACTGACTCATGGCAAGGCACACTTCCGGTGCGGTACACAGCATAGCATACTATAGAGCCTACGTCTGAAGCGTAGGGGACAGCCTTCGTCCTTTGTCTCTCTTCTGCCGTGGTCGAGCTTTAACTCTTAACTTCATACCTTACAGCTCAGGCAAGAACTCCTTCTTTGACTGATCCATCTTGAACACCTTCAAGATCATGTCAAGGTATGTGCTCATTTGAAAGTACTATTAAGCATTTTGATCTATCTTATAGATCTTGATGCTTATTGTTCAAGTAGCCTAATCCAGGTTTTCCACTGGAAAAAAACACTTTTCAAATAACCCTATATGCTTTCTAGAAAATTCTACATCATTTCTGATCAACAATATGTCAACAACATATACTCATCAGAAATTCCATAGTGCTCCCACTCACTTATTTGGAAATACAAGTTTCTCATAAACTTTGTATAAACCCAAAATCTTTGATCATTTTATCAAAGTGTATATTCCAACTCCGAGATGCTTACTCCAGTCCATGGAAGGATCGTTGGAGCTAGCATTCCTTTTAGCATCCTTAGGATCGACAAAACCTTTCTGATTGTATCACATACAACCTTTCCTTACGAAAACTGGTAAGGAAACTCGTTTTGACATCCATCTGCCAGATTTCATAAATGCAGCTAATGCTAACATGATTCCGATGGACTTAAGCATCGCTACGGATGAGAAAATCTCATCGTAGTCAACTCCTTGAACTTGTGAAAAACTATTCGCCACAAGTCGAGCTTCATAGACGGTGACATTACCGTCCACGTCCGTCTTCTTCTTAAAGATCCATTTATCTCAATGGCTTGCCGATCATCGGGCAAGTCCACCAAAGTCCATGCTTTGTTATGATACATGGATCCTATCTTGGATTTCATGGCTTCTAACCATTTGTCGGAATTTGGGCCCACCATCTCTTCTCCATAGCTCGTAGGTTCATTGTTGTCTAGCAACATGACCTTCAAGATAGGATTATTATGCCACTCTGAAGTGGTACGCATCCTTGTCACCCTACGAGGTACGGTAGTGTCTTGATCCAAAACTTCATGATCACTATCATAAGCTTCTACTTCAATTGGTGTAGGTGCCACAGGAACAACTTCCTATGCCCTGCTACACACTAGTTGAAGTGATGGTTCAATAACCTCATCAAGTCTCCACCATCCTCCCACTCAATTCTTCGAGACAAACTTTTCCTCGAGAAAGGACCCGATTCAAGAAACAATCCCTATTGCTTTCGGATCTGAATTAGGAGGTATACCCAACTGTTTTGGGTGTCTTATGAAGATGCATTTTATTCGCTTTGGGTTCGAGCTTATCAACCTGAAACTTTATCACATAAGCGTCGCAGCCCCAAACTTTTTTAAGAAACGACAACTTAGGTTTCTCCAAACGGTGTCATCTTAACGGAATTACGTGGTACCCTATAAAAGTGAGTGCGGTTGTCTCTAATGCCTAACCCATGAACGGTAGTGGTAATTCGACAAGAGACATCAAGGTACGCACCATATCCAATAGGGTGCTACTATGATGTTCGGACACACCATCACACTATGGTGTTCCAGGCGGTATTAATTGTGAAACAATTTCCACAATGTCTTAATTGTGTGCCAAAACTCGTAACTCAGATATTCATCTCTATGATCATATCATAGACATTCTATCCTCTTGTCACGAAGATCTTGAACTTCACTTTGAAATTACTTGAACCATTCAGTAATTCAGACTTGTGTTTCATCAAGTAAATGTACTCAACATCTACTCGAATCATCTGTGAAGTAAGAACATAACGATATTCACTGCATGCCTCAGCACTCATTGGACTGCACACATCAAAATGTGTTACTTCCAACAAGTTGCTCTCTTGTTCCATCTTACTGAAAATGAGACTTTTTAGTCATCTTGTCCATGTGGTATGATTTGCATATCTCAAGTGATTCGAAATCAAGTGAGTCTAAACGATCCATCTGCATGGAGTTTCTTCATGCGTATGCACCAATAGACATGGTTCGCATGTCTCAAACTTTTCAAAAATGAGTGAGTCCAAAGATCCATCAACATGGAGCTTCTTCATGTGTTTTATACCAATATGACTTACATGGCAGTGCCACAAGTAAGTGGTACTATCATTACTATCTTATAATTTTTGGCATGAAAATGTGTATCACTACGATCGAGATTCAATAAACCATTCCTTTAGGTGCAAGACCATTGAAGGTATTATTCAAATAAATAGAGTAACCATTATTCTCCTTAAATGAATAACCGTATTGCGATAGACATAATCATCATGTCTATGCTCAACGCAAACACCAAAAGACAATTATTCAGGTTTAATACTAACCTTGATGGTAGAGGGAGCGTGTGATGTTTGATCACATCAAACTTGGAAACACTTCCAACACATATCGTTAGCTCACCTTTAGCTAGTCTCCGTTTATTCCGTAGCTCTTTTATTTCGAGTTACTAACACTTAGCAACCGAACCGGTATCTAATACCCTGGTGCTACTAGGAGTACTAGTAAAGTACACATTAACATAATGTATATCCAATATACTTCTATAGACCTTGCCAGCCTTCTCATCTACCAAGCATCTAGGGTAATTCCGCTCTAGTGACTATTCCCCTATCACAGAAGCACTTAGTCTCGGGTTTGGGTTCAACCTTGGGTTTCTTCACTGGAGCAGCAGCTGATTTGCCGTCTCATGAAGTGTCCCTTCTTGCCCTTGCCCTTCTTGAAACTAGTGGTTTTACCAACCATCAACAATTGATGCTCCTACTTGATTTCTACTTTCGCGGTGTCAAACATCGTGAATACCTCAAGGATCATCATATCTATCCCTGATATGTTATAGTTCATCACGAAGCTCTAGCAGCTTGGTGGCAATGACTTTGGAGAAACATCACTATCTCATCTGGAAGATCAACTCCCACTCGATTCAAGTGATTGTTGCACTCAGACAATCTGAGCACAAGCTCAATGATTGAGCTTTTCTCTGTTAGTTTGCAAGCTAAGAAAATTGTCGGAGGTCTTATACCTCTTGATGTGGGCACGAGCCTGAAATCCCAATTTCAGCCCTCGAAACATCTCATATGTTCCGCGACGTTCCGAAAAACGTCTTTGGTGCCTCAACTCTAAACTGTTTAACTGAACTATCACGTAGTTATCAAAATGTGTATGTCCGATGTTCGTAACACCCACAAACGACGTTTGGGGTTCAGCACGCTGAGCGGTGCATTAAGGACATAAGCTTTCTACTGTCTGCATAATCGCTACTGTCAACTTTCAACTATAGTTTCTCTAGGAACATATCTAAATAGTGGAACTAAAGCGCGAGCTTACGACATAATTTGCAAAGATCTTTTGACTATGTTCAGGATAATTACGTTCATCTTATGAACTCCCACTCAGATAGACATCCCTCTAGTCATCTAAGTGATTACATGATCTGAGTCAACTAGGCCGTGTTCGATCATCACGTGAGACAGACTAGTCATCATCGATGAACATCTTCATGTTGATCGTATCCTCCATACGACTCATGCTCGACCTTTCGGTCTCTTGTGTTCCGAGGCCATGTCTGTACATGCTAGGCTCGTCAAGTTAACCTAAGTGTTTCGCGTGTGTAACTCTGGCTTACACCCATTGTATGTGAACATAAGAATCTATCACACCCGATCATCACGTGGTGCTTCGAAACGACGAACTTTCGCAACGGTGCACAGTTAGGGGGGACACTTTCTTGAAATTTTAATGAGGGATCATCTTATTTACTACCGTCGTTCTAAGCAAATAAGATGTATAAACATGATAATCATCACATGCAATCAAAAAGTGACATGATATGGCCAATATCATTTTGCTCCTTTTGATCTCCATCTTCGGGGCTCCATGATCATCATCGTCACCGGCATGACACCATGATCTCCATCATCATGATCTCCATCATCGTGTCTCCATGAAGTTGTCTCGCCAACTTATTACTTCTACTACTATGGCTACCGGTTAACAATAAAGTAAAGTAATTACATGGCATTGTTCAATGACACGCAGGTCATACAATAAATAAAGACAACTCCTATGGCTCCTGCCGGTTGTCATACTCATCGACATGCAAGTCGTGATTCCTATTACAAGAACATGATCAATCTCATACATCACATATATTCATCACATTCTTCTTTGCCATATCACATCACATAGCATACCCTGCAAAAACAAGTTAGACGTCCTCTAATTGTTGTTTGCATGTTTTACGTGGCTGCTATGGGTTTCTAGCAAGAACGTTTCTTACCTACGCAAAAACCACAACGTGATACGTCAATTGCTATTTACCCTTCATAAGGACCCTTTTCATCAAATCCGTTCCGACTAAAGTGGGAGAGACTGGCACCCGCTAGCCACCTTATGCACCAAGTGCATGTCAGTCGGTGGAACCTGTCTCACGTAAGTGTACGTGTAAGGTCGGTCCGGGCCGCTTCATCCCACAATACCGTCGAAATAAGATTGGACTAGTAACGGTAAGAATATTGAACAAGATCAACGCCCACAACTACTTTGTGTTCTACTCGTGCAAAGAATCTACGCAATAGACCTAGCTCTGATACCACTGTTGGCGAATGTAGCAGAAATTCAAAATTTTCCTACGTGTCACCAAGATCTATCTAAGGAGAAACCAGCAACGAGGGGAAGGAGAGTGCATCTACATACCCTTGTAGATCGCTAAGCGGAATCGTTCAAGAGAACGGGGTTGAAGGAGTCGTACTCGTCGTGATCCAAATCACCGGAGATCCTAGTGCCGAACGGACGGCACCTCCGCGTTCAACACACGTACAGCCCGGTGACGTCTCCCACGCCTTGATCCAGCAAGGAGAGAGGGAGAGGTTGAGGAAGACTCCATCCAGCAGCAGCACAACGGCGTGGTGGTGATGGAGGAGCGTGGCAATCCTGCAGGGCTTCGCCAAGCACCGCGGGAGAGGAGGAGTAAGAGAGGTAGGGCTGCGCCAATAGAGGGAGAAACTCATCTCTTGGGCAGCCCCCAGGCCTCAAGTATTTACAGGGGGAGGGGAGGGGGCTGCGCCCCCTCTAGGGTTCCCTCCCCAAGGGTGGCGGCAGCCCCCAGATGCCATCTGGGTGGCGGCCAGAGGGGGAGAGAGGGGAGGCACGCCTGGGGTGGGCCTTAGGGCCCATCTGCCCTAGGGTTTGCCCCCTCCCACTCTCCCTTGCGCCTTGGGCCCCTTGTGGGGGGCACACCAGCCCACCTGGGGCTGGTTCCCTCCCACACTTGGCCCATGCAGCCCTCCGGGGTTGGTGGCCCCACTTGGTGGACCCCCGGGACCCTCCCGATGGTCCCGGTACGTTACCGGAAAAACCCGAAACTTTTCCGGTGACCAAAACAGGACTTCCCATATATAAATCTTTACCTCCGAACCATTCCGGAACTCCTCGTGACGTCCGGGATCTCATCCGGGACTCCTAACAACATTCGGTAACCAGATACAAACTTCCTTTATAACCCTAGCATCATCGAACCTTAAGTGTGTAGACCCTACGGGTTCGGGAACCATGCAGACATGACTGAGACGTTCTCCGGTCAATAACCAACAGCGGGATCTGTATACCCATGTTGGCTCCCACATGTTCCATGATGATCTCATCGGATGAACCACGATGTCAAGGACTCAATCGATCCCGTATACAATTCCCTTTGTCTAGCGGTATTGTACTTGCCCGAGATTCGATCGTCGGTATCCCGATACCTTGTTCAATCTCGTTACTAGCAAGTCTCTTTACTCGTTCCATAACACATCATCCCATGATCAACCCCTTGGTCACATTGTGCACATTATGATGATGTCCTACCGAGTGGGCCCAGAGATACCTCTCCATTTACCGGAGTGACAAATCCCAGTCTCGATTCGTGCCAACCCAACAGACACTTTCGGAGATACCTGTAGTGTACCTTTATAGCCACCCAGTTACGTTGTGATGTTTGGTACACCCAAAGCATTCCTACGGTATCCGGGAGTTGCATAATCTCATGGTCTAAGGAAATGATACTTGACATTAGAAAAGCTTTAGCATACGAACTACGATCTTTGTGCTAGGCTTAGGATTGGGTCTTGTCCATCACATCATTCTCCTAATGATGTGATCCCGTTATCAACGACATCCAATGTCCATGGTCAGGAAACCGTAACCATCTATTGATCAACGAGCTAGTCAACTAGAGGCTTACTAAGGAGATGGTGTTGTCTATGTATCCACACATGTATCTAAGTTTCCTATCAATACAATTATAGCATGGATAATAAACGATTATCATGAACAAGGAAATATAATAATAATAACCAATTTATTATTGCCTCTAGGGCATATTTCCAACAGCTTTGTGCTATAGTGACTGATCTGCACCGTCTGAGTTTGATCCAATGGTCATTTTGCGCCGAGACATGGACATGCCCATGCAGAGGGCGCCTAAACACCACCGAAGTCCCTTTGCTTCTCGAGGCGCACAAAGTTGGTGATGCAGGGTGCAACCGCCCGTAGAGCCCGCTCCCGGTCGACGGGAGCCATCTCGTCAAAGGCGGCGTCCAATGGCACGAATGGATTTCGGTGACGGAGCCCTGAAAGGATTCGCCCGACAACGGCGACGGCAGGCCGCAACCCCTCCTTGTCCAGCTCAGCCCCCACCATCGCGCAGAGATGGCTCAGCTCCTCAGAGATATAGGTGAAGAAGGAGAACATGTCAGGAAGCCGCAGCTCGTTGAAGTCGACCGGGTGGTCGAACGGGTTTAGCCTGACGGCGGCATCGTCGCGCTGGCATGACGGTAGGCATCGCGTAGCCGCAACACGTGTGTGGCAACTTGGTTCACCAAGTGGCTGCGGCGATCCTGGACCTCGTCACGATCGGCACGCTCGCGCTCCAGCCGGCCTATCGTATCTCCCGCTTTCTATAGCAATGCCGCCGACGCCTCGAGCATCTTTTTGGTGGACGCCTGCCGCTTTTGAAGCTTCGTAAACTCCCGCACATAACAGAGGAGCATGGAACTCCTCTCCTCATTGAGCTCACGGAGCTCCATGTCCTTGGCTCCGAGCTCCGCATCCTTGGCATGGAGCTCCTGTGTCAGGCGCCTCACCTTGGACTCCGTGATCTACTGCGCTGCCATGGCACCAGGTAGAAGCAATGGGGAGAGGAAGCAAAGTGGGCGAAACAGCTGAAAGGCAATGCAATCTATGGGAAGGCGGAGGGAGATAGCCGAGGAGCGGGGAATCTTTTGGTTTTCACCACGGTAAAACACCAGTCGACGACTTCTCACATCAGGGAGCAGTGGGCTTTTACAGGCGGAGTCATCATGACTAATTGCTACCGCGCCTGCTCCCGTCAATCAAAAAATTAAAAATCCTGCCACGCCTGCTCCCGTCAATCAAAAAATTAAAAATCCTGCCGCACCCAAACACCAGAGCAACGCCGCGGTGGATATTTAAATATACCTGCCGACAAGTAGATAAAAAAGGGGTGAAAAAACAAATGTGGCGGCGGCCTAGCTAATCGGTCGAACTAGCCCAACTAGCTAGCCACCGTGCTTCACTGATGTACTCGGCGGGAAAGGTGGTCTTTCGTGATTTGATGACTCATTTACTTGCTTCGGCGCTACGACCGAGGAGGAGCCAGAAAACGCGCGGTAGGGCATCCCACGTCAGGAAGAATATATGCGTGCACCACCCGGGGAGGACCCCGAAACCGCGTGGTAGGGTGTGCCACGTGTCGGCACGGAGGAAACATGTGCATGTAAAAATATACTGTATCAGACGTAGTACCTATGGTTCGACCTCGGGACCCAGCCAGTCGGTCGAAAACACCCCACTAGCTACACAGCTTCATCATGCAAACATGGCACGGAGGATAGATGTGGTTAGCTCCGTCTCGACCAGCCATGACGTCTCTTGTTCTAGGCGATTCTTCTATTTTCCAAGTTTTTTTAGTTGTAATAACACCACGGCAAGCTAGCGCCGCTCTTCGTGTGTGCCCATGCAAAGGTTAGACGATGGAGAGAAGAGAGATTGACATCGCAGACCTGGGACCCACCAGTAAGTGAGACAACGGTCATGCACGTGTTGATGAGGCACTCCCTCTACTCTACTCAATGCAAGTACTGTATAAAATCAAGTTATGGGACAAAGCCAACAACCGTTCATTTTTTCAGGCTATCGACTTACGCTTTGTAGTCCAGGTTGCCAGTTCGAATCTCGTCTTTCAGATTTGTTAGTTTTAGGTCCAAATTTGATTAATGACAAGTGGGACCCCCGTGTGTTGTTCCGATATTTCAGTGTAGGATGGTTTTTTCTCAACAAACACTTTGCGCGGTTAGACAAGTAACAACACGAGTTACACGTATTTTGCAAGTTTACGAACAAAAATGACAGCGGCATAGAATATCAGATCCACCCCGCAGCTTAGATACTATGGTGATACGAGTTTTTACACCGTTGGAAGTGAGATCCAATGGCTTGGGAGTAGTCTTTGTAATTATGCGCAATTTCCAAACTCTCCAAAGGTTTCTTTTGCAAATAAAACATTCAGGCCTCATGTGTGTCGTTGCATCTTCGATCCAACGGCTCCCCGGTGCTCATATTAGGTGCTCCCCGTAGCTTAATTACCCGCTACGGTGATATGAGCATCTAGGTCGTATGATTAGTGATCAGATGGCACATGCGTAGTACTTGTACTTTTTGCGCATTTCCCAAACTCTATCAGCCGTATATTGCAAAAACATTCAAACCTCCTACTGTGGGCCGTTAGATCTCAATGAACTCGTATCACCATAGAATCTACGGTGCGGGAGCACCTCATGCTCTCCCGTGCGAGAAAACATAAGGTGCTATCACAGCTTGGATGCTACGGTGATACGAGCTTGGAGGTCGTTTGATCTGAGATCCAATGGCATCTAAGCAGTCTTTGTGCTTGTAAGCAGTGGACAAACTCTTTTGGGGCTTTTCTGCAAAAAACCATTCAAACCACCGAGGAGGTGTTGGGTCACAAATCCAACGCCTCCGAAGAGCTTGTATCACCAAAGCATCTAAGGTGTGGTAGCACATGATATTCTTACATACAGGAGAATATGATGTCCTCCTTCATCTTAGATGCTATGGTTATACGAGCTTCGAGGTCATTGGATATGGGATCAAAGGGAATCTAAGTAGTTTTTGTACAAATCGTGTGCAATTCTCAAACTCATCAAGGTTTCCTGCAAAAAAATTAAGACACATCATGTGAGCTGCTATATCTCAGATCTACAAGCTCCAAGCAACTCGTATCGGCATATAGCATCTAAGGTATGGGGGCACATGATATTCTCCCGGGGAGGAGGGGTGGGGGTGCACAACCAATCGGTGGTTGGGAGGGTGGGGACAAATATAATCTAAACAACCCTAAACAGAGCTCCACAATTTTATCTAAGGTCGAGGGGTTGACCCTCGACAATCATAGCTCCGTCTAAACACAACATTTGCATGTACTGTAGTACTAGACATAATATTCATGTTTCAGTTTCATGTTCATTTTAAATATTGAACTGAGGACCATGGATGTCTTACATTTTACTCCCTTCGTTCCTAAATATTAGTCTTTTTAGAGGCTTCAAATGGACTGGCACATACAGATGTATATAGACATATTTTAGAGTCTAGATTCAGTCATTTTGCTCCATATGTAGTCACATGTTGAACTCTCTGAAAGACTAATATTTAGGAATAGAAGGATTATTTTTGAATTCGTGTCATACATGCATGGTTTGGAAAAATAGATGCACTATACTTATTGGATTGTTGTTGTGTTCGTGCGTCTGTGTGTGTGTGTGTGTGTGTGTGTGTGTGTGTGGTCATATGCTTGATACATACAAAGTTTTCTCACCTCCATATTGTTCATCTTTTAAATTTGAATTTGCATTGGAAAACTTACTAGTGATACCATGAAATGTGAAATCCACGTTGGGATCACTATATCACAAACTCACTCTAATTCAACAACTCGTCATAAATCAATTACCACGTTGAGATTAGTATTTGGAAGGAAAATACGGGTATTGTATTACACATAGATTCGTTCGGCAATTTAAAAGGTTCCTTTCGTATTCTCGAATGGTAGGACCCAACGGCGTACCAGCCAGACCTTGGCTCGTGCTGATCCTAAAAAACGGGCTCGTGTCCTTCGATGGCGTGCGTGGTATGCACATTAGGCAACCCCAACCAGTCGAGCCTCAGCATTTCAAGTCGAAATATCAGGCGACCAGAATTACAGCCCTAGGAAATTCCCCTCATGTCCCTGGTCCATAATGACTACCGATGATCAACGGAGGGATGCTTTAGTAACTAGACAACTTTACCTACCGTGCCGAGCACGGTTCAATTCCCTCGGTCGCCGCTCGTCAAGGTCACCCATCAACTGCATTGCCTAGTACTACTACTACTACACCAGGATGAGCACATAATTGAGCCCGTTTGTTCATGCCTAGTACTTGAGTTAATATATCAGGCAATGCACTGGTACGGAGGGATTATTCTTTTACTCTGCATATATAACTTGTCTGAAGTCTAACTAAGCAAAATGTTTGACCAAATCCTTTCTTAAGAAATACAATAGGACAGATGTGCGGCTTGAAAATTTATTGCATGATGCAGGTTATGATATTGTTTCTAATCCTGGATCTTAAATTTCAGAAAATCCAAAAGTGAGCATAAATTCTTGAAACTGAGCATGGTCACGTGATATGGCACGAATATAACTTCGTAAGTTTTTTCTTCAATTCAAGACAAGCTGCTTATGACAAGTTGCACAAATGAAGAGCCAAGATATTTTGGAACAAAGACCTGTCACGTTAAGGCGAACGCTTTCACTATTGAAGCCGTGGGCGTTTACGTGCCACCATGAGTCCCCGCTTCTCATCGGCAGGTGACGTTCCAGCAAGTGTGTGAGTCGATGGGAGGCGTGCGAGCAGACCACTGTGCCGGCCATCAGGGAGGCATGCGACCAGACCGTTGTGCAGACTCATCGGGAGGCGAGCCCTTTGACCAGGCTCCGCTGCCCACCGTCGTCCCAAGTGCTCCCACTTTTAATGTCACCGGCGCCGCAGTTTAAAATCAACCCCGCACTACCCGTTATCGCTACAATCCTCTCTCTTCCTCTCCGATTCTCCTGTCATCTACCTCCAACTAGCCTGACCTAAACGTACGCCATGCCGCATCACGATGGTCTGCCCTTAGTGTTCTGGTTTCATGAGGAAGACACCCAACAGGAGTCTCAAGAACATAAGGCGCTTTGGGACATGCTTGAACTGGCCTTGCGGGAAGACGCCGCGCCTATCCCCGCTCCCGTTCCGGCTCCCGTCGCCCCGACTGCGCTAGCGCCCATCCCCGTGGCATTGATGGGCTGGGAGCCGCACATTGTCGCCGAGCTTGATGCCACGGGGTTCCACGAGGTCCCCGCTGACTTTCACGCGCCCGTGCACCTGCCAGTGCATGCGCCTGCGCGTGCACGTGCCTGTGCACCTGCCAGCGCATGCGCCTGCGCATGCACTGACGTGCATGCGCTTGCCG
Organism: Triticum dicoccoides; assembly: GCF_002162155.2. NCBI lineage: Eukaryota > Viridiplantae > Streptophyta > Magnoliopsida > Poales > Poaceae > Triticum > Triticum dicoccoides. Next base: position 381,605,544 of record NC_041383.1, on the reverse strand, counting down.
GTGCCCGTGCACACGAATGTCTCCGCCGCGCCGTTGACAGCGCATGTACCCGCGCGGGTGCCAGTGCCCCCCTCAACGACATGGATGGCCGCCATCGACTGCTTCCTTGCACCAACGCCAGTCGCCTCGTCCCGCCAGTTGACTCGCTCCAAAGTCTAGAACATTTTGGCCTTCCTTGAAGCTAGGCCAACGTCCAGGAGTACGCCAACAACGGTGCAAGACGCCGCCGTCGCCGTCGGTCAGTGGCCCGACGACACAGAGAGCATGGCAGAGGAGCCTCTTCCCACCGCGAGACGCCCCCGCCGCCGCCACGTAATCTAAATTTGCCATGAAAAACGTTCGGATTGCCATGCTTAAAATCCGAATTTTATCATTTTCGTTTATTTTATATCGATCGTCGTATAATTTAAAGTCGGAGTCAGACTGAACGAAATGTATGGTTTGATCGATTGAATGTTCTGCTAGAGCCGTATCAAATTAAATATAAAATTTCATCAAGCCACATGTATTCCTTGTCCTCCAACGACCTAGACTGCTTCAATGTCGAGCGCTCAACACGTTTAGCATGCAGTTAATTTCATGCCAAAAGTAGTGCTAATCACATGACAACACGCAAATAATATCCTAGTAGTTAATATCCGCATGCACTTAATATACTTCCAAATTAATGTGCATTGCACGTACACGCTGACTAGTGCTGCTAGTAAGTGAAACTGGTGCCGTGACTTGTGAACGCGTCCAGATATGGTCAACGGCAACATCACCCGCGAGTTCTTCCTGTCTGCCCATGCGTCTAAACGCAGAAGGGGAGGAGAGAGAGAGAGCACACATGGAACCCACCAGTAAGTGAAGGCGAATAGTACTAAAAATAATATTACATGGTATCCATTAATTAGGTTGTGGTAATATAAAAACATTATGTGAACAAAGGGGGTACAACAAACATTGCTATTCTACGTATGTTGCCTATTGACATGCGGCTTGAAGGCCCGGTCGCATGTTCTATCCTCGTCCTTTATTTTTTAATTTGTATATGGGTCCAAATTTGTTTCATGACATGTGGGCCCCTCGGTGTGTAGTTTGTAGCACTTGAATTTGTGGGTCAAAATTTGTTCCATTCCAAGTGGACTATCGGTGTGTAGTTTTGTAGCTTATTTATGATAATTAAAGAGAACAACATAGTTTTTTCAATAATACCATGGTGCGACGTTGAAGGCGAGAAAGGACGTGCGAGAGAGTGATGATCGAGCCAAAGGGAAATCAACTAGGGGAGTTGCGTGGGTTGCAACGGTGTTTGGAGTAGTTGTGGGCCGAATGCTACGAAAATATAATCTAAATCGACCGGAATAAATGCCTACACAAATTAATCCAAGGTTGGAGTGCCCCTCGCAATGTAAATAGCTCCGGCTTTGTGAGGGATGGAGAGGTAGTAGCTTCAACGCGTGGAAGATACGGTGTGAGAAAGCAAGGTCAATCGAGAGACATATAGATAGAGAGACAAAGTGAGTGTGGTCCGACATTCATTGAACAAATATATATGCTCCGGAGAGATATTGTCCGATTGAGATTTTGGCAAGGGTGAGGGCTGTAAGATAGAGCTTGAGAGATGGTCCAGTCACAGACGTGTAGATATATTTTGTGCGTGGGAGGAAGCAAGGTCAACCGATCACATAGGGTCGCCGTGCGATCGAAAGAGCGAGACGGGTTGGAGAGAGTGACCTAGATATTCGATGTGCGTGAGAGAGTATACAATGTGAATAGGTCGAATTGGGCTCAAACATGGTGATATATCGTTTTTGTCCGAGAAAGAGCAAGGTCAATCGAGACATACGGAGAGAGAGAGAGAGAGATAGATAGAGAGAGAGAGAGAGAGAGAGAGAGAGAGAGAGATTGAGTGAGTGTGGCCCACCATGAGGTTGAAAGAGTGGCGGCGGCTTGGATGGACTGACCTAGATAGACAATCTGCGTGAGAGAGTATAGAGTGTGTCGATCAAGGCTCGAACAAGGAGATATATCATCTGTGTGTGAAAAAAATGAGGTTAAACGAGACTCAGATAAAGAGAGCGAGATTGAGCGAGTGTGGCCCGCCATGCGGAAGAAAGAGTGAGACAGTCTCGAGGGAGTGACCTAGATATACAACGTGCGTGCGTGCGCACAAGA
>NC_041383.1:381578513-381603335 GCF_002162155.2 Triticum dicoccoides | reverse complement strand
GAGAGGGGGGGGGAGAGAGAAAGCTCGGCATGGGGTGCAATGGCGGGTGTGTGAGGTAAATACATTTGGTAACATGAGTGGAAAAAGGGGTTGTGTAGTTGAGAGACTTAGAGATCAAAACACGGAGAGAAAGAATGAACGTGTGTTGGAAACCGATAGCTTCCTAAGGTGGTTAGGAGAGGAAGATTGACCGATACGAGAAGTATGTACCATTTGTGCAGGGGGGGGGGGCTAAAAACAACATTTGAATGTACATAGTATGAGACATAATATCGATGTTTCAATTCGGTGTACATTGTAAGATTTGAACCAAGGACCAGGCATACGGGTAATTATTTCGAATTCGTGCCATACTAAGTTTCGAAAAGTTGACATTGACTCAATTTGTTATGCTATTTTGTAGGTCATATGTTTGAATCCATCCAAAAGTTTTCTCACTACCATGGTGTTCATCATATGCATATGAATTTGTATTAAAAAAGTAGCGTGGATACAGTGAAATGCGAAATCCATGTTAGAATTGGAGATCGCTACGTGACACACACTCTAATTCAAATAACTAACTACGTGACACACACTCTAATTCAAATAACTAATTATGTGACACACTCTAATCCACGTTAGCGTGGGTACCATTTCGTTTTTTTTAAATAACTCCTCATTAATTAATTTATAGTACTCCATCTGTTCACTTTTATAAGAGATTGAAGACATTTCAGACAATGTGCCAAACAGTTCATTTTAAGTTGTCTGAAACGACTTACAAAAGTGCACGGATGGAGTATCTCGTTTCGAATGACTAATTATTGCAAGGAAAACACGGGCATGGTAATACATACAGATTCGTTTGCAAATGAAAGAAGATTCATTTGCATTCTCAAATGTAGGCGCACCAGGCAGACCAGGGTCGTGTCGGTGTGGATGCTGCTTCGGTGCCTTAAAGGCAACTGCCCTTGGGTGACTGACATGTGGGCCATCCACCTGTTGGGCCCACATGTCATGGACACAAAGGCAGGTGCCTTAAGGCACCGAAGCATAGTCCTGTTGGGGTGGTCGCGTGTGTCGGACGGACGCGTAGCACCCAGCCACCCACCCCCCCTAAAGGATGATGAAAATATAAGTTCGCGCTTCCACGTTTCGGATTGAAATATCTGGCGGCCCCAATTCCAGCCCTGCAAAATCTCTCTTCTCCACCGTCCCCTTCCGTGCCCAGATTGCTCAAATCCCTAACTCGCCGCCATCCCTCGAATCGCCCCTCGTCTCATCTCTTTCCCCACCGTTCCCCACCTCTGTGCCGGACGACAATGACGAAGACGACGGTCGCGCTTCACCACCACACCGGAGCTACCTCATCTACGCCCTCGTCCACCGCACCGGGTGGTCCACAGACAACGTCGGCCGCCGCAACCGACGTGCCTCACAGACACCGAGTTCCACCGCATCATGTGCGCTTCACCGACGCCATCTCCCAGCTCATCGGGGCTACTTCACCGATCACATCGTCGCACCTCCGCCCCCCGAGGCCGTTGGGGCTTCACCAACAGTCTCGTCCACCACATCATGGCGCTCCGCTGCCACTCAAGATCTGCATCCGTGCGCGTCCAGCTAACGCCAGCGCATCACCCTCAACGGCTCTGAAGTGACCCGCACTCTAGCTAGGCGAGCATGCCCAAACGCCGGCCTGAACTAGGTATCCACACATCACTCCCTTGTGCACTGTTCCGACGATGTTTGGATATCCTTTCACTGCTCTCCTAGCTTACACGCCTATGCAACTCTGACTTTAACTCTTATTTCTTCTGGAGATATCATCTGAAACAAGCAAATCCATTTTTTAGCGAAGCATGACGGCGCTACGGGATCTGGTACACATCCTGCATACCCGTATAACCTTGTAAGTATCAGTCCTCCGGTATATGATCAACCATTCGCCGTGTCAAAAATGCAGAGGGGGATTCAAGCAGCACAAGGCCTGCACATCCAAGGAAGTGGTAACATGGACTTGTACATGGAACATCCCAAGCGCAAGCAGAGCTACAGTGAGCCTGTACAACGAGCTAGCGTAAGTCCCTGCATTTCATTTAATTCATACTGGCATTCGTGTATGATTTGTGTGCAGTGGATGATCCATGAATTCATGTTACCAGGGGCGAACATTTAACTTAAAAAATACGAAGGCACTTGCACTCCGAAAATAAACATAACTTGAGAAATGTGAAGCTACATGCACTTTGAAAACCAGCTAATGATCCAAAGTAGTTCAGATTATAAACACTAAATGATGCAAGCACCAAAAAACACAAAATGCAACATGGTGTACAAGGACTACAAACATGGTCTGTACCTGCTTGAATTATTCGTTCTCTGGCTGAAAATATCATAGTGTAGTTGCACATATAACCAGTGCGCAAACTGCATATCAATATATCTATCCTGCACAAGTATGCCAATAGTTTCAAACAACAGATTAGAAAAGTATTTATGCTATGTTGTCATGATACGGGGACTTTCTGGTAGATGGCCTCAACGTTTCCTCAAGCTATGAAAATGCACTATAATTTGCTTGTCATCAATGCCTGCAAATCTCTATCTCTCTCAACATAGTAGATCATCATTAGACACTAAATCCTTCAATGAGCTTGCAAAATGCTTGCATTAGATCCCTCATTAGACACTATATGTTCATCACCAGGAGCATGTAAAATGTTTGCATCAAATCCTTCATTAGCAGTCTGTTCATTAGACACTTCAGGCTCAAGAACAACATGAGCTTGTATGTTTGCACCGGAAACTTGATTAGATACATCAGATTCAGTCAGTTCAGTATTGATTGGGGGAGTTATAAAATAAGTAGAAATTGGTTTCATTTTCTCATAGATTCCCTACATACAAGCTGTTTTACAACACCGTCAGGTTTAACTATTGGCCAGAAATTGAAGAGTTGAATTAGATATAATCAGGGATGTGATGTACCTGCTTGTTGCGCATGCCACTCTTGCAAGCTGCAACTGTCTGTTTGCGCAAGCTCGATGCCATGCCCATGCTGCCGCCGCTGCCTCCCACGCAGGCTACACCCAGGGTTGGATCTTCATCTTCTTGTCCTTCCATTCGCTTGAAGCCCGGCGGCCGCCCTCCAACGAGGGCGCGAGGAAGTGCTGTGTCGGTCTGTCCAGCGGCGGCTAGGTTAGGAGCAAACCAGACTAGAGGCTGGAGCGAATGATTTGGGATTTTTCCTGCTCTTGATCGATATGGGAGGCACTCGTTTGGGCCGCGAGCTTGCTATAGGGCCTGCCTTTTACTTATGTTATTGGCCCATCCAAATTGAAACATTTTTCTTCATTTTTTACATTGCCTGCTCGTGCGTTGGGACGAACAAAACTAGCGTGGGCCAACCTGGACGACTCAAACTAGGTGCACACTTTCCAGCCACCCGAGGCGGCCGCCCATACTAGCCGCTATGGTGGCGTCGCCCCTTTTTGCGTGTATGATTGGATAGTGAAAAATATTCCAGTGGCGCTTTTGATTTACCCACAGAATGGTTGAATTGCTTGTTTCTATGAACTGAGTTTGCCAATAATGTGAAGGATGCCAGTCTTTTCATCCTATTGTAGATTGCTTAGATCTCGATATGCCAAAGGTAATCACATGAAATATACAGTAAAAACCAGTGTGATGTGTTTGGCTACAACTAGTCTGACTACACGTCCTCATATAACATATCAAGGATGCACCATCTTACCAGATTAACCATTCGACTTACGCATGCAGTGTGGGAAGAAAGAAGTATTGGGACTGCGTATCCAAGGAATTGATTCCGTGGACTCCTTCGTACAACCTTGTAAGCGAAAAAGAAGTTACAGTGTGCCTGTACAAAGAACTAGCGTAAGTTCAGTTACCTGCTTCTCGGAATTTTAGTAAGCCACTTATTGCAAAATTGTTCAATTACATTGCTTGGCTTAATTTAGTTTGCTACTGATTACATAATGGCACGGCCTGTTAATCATATTGTAGACTGCGCCTATCTATGTGTTTGATACTTACTATTAAGAATTACCTGTTTGCCTTAACTTAAATATCTACTTGTTTGTTTAACTACTTTGCTGCTGCAACAGCGGGTTAAAATGATGTTAATAACTACTTTTCAGCATCCAATTGAAACTCTTTAATCCCTTGTTTGTTTAACTGGTTTGCTGTTATAACTCCCAGTTGAGATGTTTTGCTAACTTCAACTTTTCTGAATCCAATCAGAACTTTAATGGCAAAATAGGTTAGCCCAAGATCAAAGAGCGAGGTCCCCATGGACGTTGCACCATCCCACAACAGTGGCACCGGCCTAATCGTGCATTATGAATTGCCAACTACTGATGCTCTAGAGGCTAAACTAGTGGTAGAAAGAGATTCTGCTTCTGCACTTAGAGATGAAGTTGACATGTTGAGGAAGCAAACAACACAATCACAAGCAGTACTCAAGACAACCATTAAATATTTGGTGGATTTCAAAACGAAGCAAGCTGAGACTGACCAGATTGTTAAGGTCCTCAAGGAAAAAAGGAAATTAAATTCCTACTTTGTAAATCATAGGTGAAATGTTCTTTCCATAGTTGAATAACCTTTGTGTTGTCTGTTCATGTAATCAATCAAACCATTTGTTTTAGAGATCATGTAATAATTGTTTTTTTGTTTTTTGGTTTGTAATTTTATTTGAGCACAAGTCTGTATTAATTGATAAGACTTGGAGACATTTCATTTGGATTGCTGTGCCAGACCTACAAATATGCCAATCGGGCTGAATGTGCATTCAGCAATAGTAGTAGTATAGATGGACCATAAGTGACACGCATCCGAAAGGGCCAAGATGCTGGCTAAAAAAAGGATGCTGTTGTAGCCAAAAAAAGTACAACGGCCTGGCTTATGTATGTTAGTTGATATTATTGATCCATATACTCTATAAGTGTTTATATGTCTGTTAGTTCTGTACATTCTTGGTTGATTGACTCGGTATTTGAATCTTGATACATCGCTTGTGTACATATCTAAATGGGAGTACACATTATGTTGCATGTGACATTTGAGTTGAACATGAAGTGTTCCAAATATTCGAATTCACCTTAAACTGGATTCTAGTTTCTGAATTTGAGTATCGACATTTGTAAACCATATTCATATATGACAGTGGAATACATTTTTGTCGTCCTTTTGAAGATATACAAAAACACATCGAATGATTTATAAAGATTCATATAGGAATACAAAATGGATTCGAATTTAGTTGCCAGGGTAAACATGGATGCTTATTGTCCCAAAATTCGAAAGAAGCAGCAAAATGTCCACTCCCACGTTGGCTGCCCGAAGCCAAGTGTTTGGGAGATGGAAATTACTATCTACCCATTACACGGACAATCCATCGGCCCGATTTCCACTGCTCTAAATACGGGTAGGTTAGTAACTTCAGTTAGACATGACACGACCGCCTCTGACCCCATTCTGACACGGTGGGCGTCAAACATGGGCGGCAAAACACATTTGATTCAAGCTCGTCCGAAAGACCTCTGTTTCTCCCTCCATTCCCCATTCATACACGATGGGCGGCAAAACAAACTCGACTCGGCCGAAATCGATGTAGGCAAATATTTTCAATAGGGGCAGGTTTGTAACTTCACTCAGACATGACACAACCGCCCTACCTGTCAGCCCCGTTCATACATCGTGGGCGCCAACCATGGGCGCCAACCACCCTCTCCTCGCCTGAAATCGCTCTGGGCAAATATTGGCGAGATGCGAGATTACCGTCCTATCCCCAACCGATGAGACGTCCAAATTTTAAACAGGGGCTAAGTTCATAACTTTCCCATATTTCAGACAGGCGCGTCCCAAAAACATGGTTCCCCATACCTCTCCCTCCATTTTCCCATTCATACACCGTCCGCGCTAGAACACCCCATCCCAACACCAGCCTCCGTCCGCCACCCCATCCATCGTGCCGTCCTCCACCACATCCATCGCCACCGTCCTCCACCATGACGGAGCTCCTACCAAGACCGCGTCGTCCACTTCTAGAGATGGATGTTTCTCATCCACGGCGATGGACCAATAGCCTTGCATCGCGTCCTCTCGCTTCATCGGCGCCATCGTCCTCTTTGCCGGGGCCACTCACACGACCTTCTCTTCCACCGCAACGGGACTTATCCCTCTATGCACCCGTCTACCGTCGTAGATCTGCTTCAACGCCACCGAGAGCCATCGCACTCCCGATGCCTACACGGCGCCGCAAGAGAGGTGGTACTTCATATCTCCTCAACTTTTTGATCTCAACCAAAAAATAGATCTTAACTTGGTTACTCTACTTTCTTTTCAGCTCTTAGAATTTAGTTCTTAGTTTGAAGCAAACAATGGATGCTAAATATCATTTCTCCGGTTTGCAGCTTCAAATCTGCCATGGCACAGCCATAATACGGTTTAATTGATCCTGCTTAGGGTTTAATTGATCATGTTGGTTCCGTGGTGGTTGCTAAAAAAATATGCTTAGAGTTTCCCCCTTTTTTGATCACTATACAATCAGAATACGTGCTTCGTGTCATAATAACACTGCTCCACCCATCAAGCTAAACAAGCTTAGATGTTCAAATACGAATCTGATATTATTAAAACAGATTTGTTTAATTGGTCAGCTAAATGTTCCTAAATTAGTTTCGAAAATGCATGTTCGCCGCTCGGGTGTTTATCTCTACAGGGTGCCCATAGTGGGCCGGCCCACCCTGGGATTTTGGGTCATCCCAGGCCCCGATTCCCCTCTATTCTGATGCGCGCTTCCGCCCCCAGCCGCCTGCCTCGCCGGCGACATGCCGTCCCCGGACGGCATGACTCTAGGAGGAGACGCAGGACTAACAGGAGGCCAGGAGCCGCTTGCCCAACAGCGTCACCGCTGCCCGGGCGCGCCGCTGTGCCTACCTTCCCAGTCTGTTCAGGGGTCAGGCGTGCAGCACCCACCAAGCCAACCCGATTTATCCTGAGATACGTCCTCAACACTCAGCAGCCACTCCTCATCATCCATTTTCTAATTGATTCATTACTCATTAGGCAGGACTGTCATTAGGGTTTGTTGTGTGCTTAGTGCTACCTACACTGAATGGTTCAGATGTATTTCGGTAATATTTAGTACCTCTAAAGTTCACAGGTTTTCAAAATTCCGGCCCTCGGAACAGAAACTAGTCATTTTGGATTGTTGGTCGTAGTGACATTGACCCAGATTACTACTGCAAGCCAGGTTTGTTGACAATTTTACTTGTCTTTCTTACCCATTCGATATAATATCCAATTATTCACATCAATTAGTTGCAAACAATAAGTGCTAGACAAACTTCTTCATTCAGATTTTGGACGGTCTCTTACTGCAGTTACAATTCTGCATACTTGTCCTAATAATCTCACAAGTAAATGATTGATTCACTACATCTATGCTTGCCTTGTCATATTTGTTGTCAATATTCTTTTAGGGTGGACCACCCTATTTCTAAATACTGGAACTGTAGACATGAGTGAATAGTATTTCTCTATGTGATCTTTTCCATCATGTGTGGGTAACGAACAGTGCATTGTATAGAAAGAAAGTGTCATTTCCAGCTTTTACATAGGTTTCAATCTTTTACATGGAATACAATCTTACTACTTGCTTTGTGTCGCACTACCAACACTCCACCCTTGAAGCTAAACATTACGCCACTCATAATTGCTTAGTTTATTTGTTCAAATACGAATTTCATATGATTCTAATGTTCCTACTTCAATTTTGAAATGTGTGCCTGCCTGTTATAGAGACATAAAGGGTTTGTATTTCTGTGTGTGGTCTGGTTAGCACGGTTGGGGAGGTGAACTTTGCATATGCAGGGGTTTATAGGGAGACACTCTCCGAGTTGAATCCGGAATGCATTCCATAGATAATCTGACTACTTTTTATGTTTTCATGAACCTCAGATTCTGAACAACATCATAATGATTATGAGCTTGCGCGCATGAAAAGAATAAAGCAGAACAATGCCATGGTTGTCAAACTTGGCATTAAGGGACTGAAATCAAGTATGGATGCAATGCAATGCAAACGCTCTCCACCTACAGATTCATGCTCAGAATATGATCCTAACAGTGATTCTGAGCTAGAGGGAGATGCCCTATCTTATTCACTCATCAAGCTACTTGCTCTAACTTTCCAAGGTTACATTGCTCGCAACTGATGCTTTGCATTGCTTCTACTTTGTTGAACTGCCATTAGCTTAGTTAACACATTGTGTATGTGAATACGCCCTGGCTATCCATTTTCAGTACATATTCCATCTGTCATCATACCATATTTATCCATTCAAATGTTGTTCTTGTGTATCAGACGTTCAAAAGGAAGAGGGCGATTGCTGATCGTGGAGGAGCACAAGCAAAGTATTTGGAAAAGGTAGTGGCACCTGATAAATCAAATAGCCCATTAGGTGTAGTTGCAATATCACCTGACCCACAAAATACCCCAACTCCAGCAGACTCTAGCCCTACTACACTGGTCATTTCTGATGCCCCAACTCAGCAGACCCCAACTGCAGCAAACAGTATGATTATGCCAGTTGACATAGCACCAGCTGTACGACGCAAAACCCCCATTCCAGCAAAGAGTACACCAAATCCAGTTGCCAAATCCCTTTTCGAACCAGAGAGAATCCCAATTGCAGCAAATAGGACCCCTGTTCCATTTCTTCCCAGTTTAGAAGATGAAGCTTATGTTGTTGTCAAGAACTTTGTGCACATCTTTCCTTCATGGAAAGATTATACCACAGACACAGAACAATTTCCAGTCTTCCTCCGCAACTTACGCGTAAGTAATGTACTAATGTTATTCATGGTAATTACTACATATGTTTCTGCTGACAGAAGACACAAGATGTCATTATTTTAAATAGGCCAGGAGCAAACTGGATTGTGATGACGAGCAAGGGTTGGTTGCGCTTTTCAAGCACTCGTTGATGAAGTATCGTTCCTACCTGAGGCAACCGCACTTCGATGGCAAGCCTCTGAACGAAATTTTCGTAAAGTCTCCGGTGCTACATTTATCCGATGTTGACTGGAATAATCTTGTTACACATTGGTCTCGGCTGCAGTGTAAGGTACTGTCTATGATATCACATCACAATTTGTACTACATTTCTGCATTTGCCTTAATGTCTCACTTGTACGAAAACTGTTAGCAGAAGAACATTTGTTCTCAAGGGACCACAGAGTCTCACAACTATACTGCACATTGCATTGCTCTTGTGAGTACCTCTTGCCCTGTATGACCATACTTACTTTCATATCTATTTGATTATGTAGCATCACTGCACATGTTAGCCTCGTAATTGTCCATTTGGTGGACATTATAAGATCCGTATGGACTCTTACACAAATTTAGAATCAACCCAATGCTTTTGAAGAGGTTTAGCTCTGCAGTCCTCTTGTAAGGATTGAACGTGGTCTATCACTGTACTTACATTAATAGCTACTCCCTCCATCCCATAATATAAGAACGTTTTGTACAGTATACCTATGTTCAAAACACTCTTGTATTATGGGAAGAAGGATTGGTTCATTTTGTAGCATTCTGCATCTTATCTCCCTCGCCCACCATTTACTAAAAAAGATAAGATCTATATTTAATCTTACCAACAAGTAGAATACACAGACAATGCCAGTGCAGAAGTGTAGCCCATTGCTCTTGTCAGTACATTTTGTCCTGTAACGCTTGTACCTCCAGGGATTGGTAGTTGATTATGTAGCATCAATCTGCATCTTATCTTCATTATCCTCTATCCCTTCCAGTATTATCATATCTATAATTACTCTCTACAAAATGTGGAGTACAGACAATGCTTATGAAGAAGATTCTATGTTGAAATTCTTGAGTTATCCTTCCCTTGACATGGAGAAGGGCATTATAAAGCCGGTGTTAACTGTTAATGTAAGTCAGTCCTTCTAAAGCCTTTATCCTCAACTGCTGTTTAATTTGCTCATACTCCCTATCGTTTACTGCTGTTTAGTTTGCTGTTTCTACCAAAATGCATGTTCGTAAGAACCGTAAGTTCTAAGTTTTACTTGTAAAACCAAATTCCTTATTCATACCATGCACATTACTTAATACTCCGTATATGTATGCTTGGTTTTGTGGATCTATAATCCAGTGTATGGTGAAGCAACCCACGTTTGCACCTTGTCATCTCCTGTTTTATCTTATTGATGTGGCTGATGATATGAACAATATGCCATGCACATTATCCAAAATAGATACAATGATTTTCTTTGCCCTTCATCTATGCTTGTTATGTTGACATGGTAATCCAGTAGTGTGGTGAAGCTCCCCGCATTATGAACAATGCCAAATTATGCTATTGATATTTTGAACTTACTCTTTATTTTCTAATTTGAAATTGGATAGAATTGACAGAATAGTTATCATCTTTGTTTATACACGTGCAAAACCTGTCATCTCTCTGCTTTGTTTCAGGGTAATATGCCTGATGGCATGCACAAGTCTGCTGAAGGCTATGAGACAAACCCAACATATATTGCAGCAAAGAAGATAAAACATCTTGAAGATAGCGAGACAACCCCAAAGTCTTGTCTTGATGCAGTGTTCAAGTTACTTGAGACTAACAGTCAGACAAGCTCACGGAATTTGTTGTCTAGATCAGTTCGACTTCTTCAGTCCCAAGTTCTAGCAGAAATGCATTGGGCAACTCAACTTTGACTTGAAGTCCTATCTTTAAGAAAGATTGTGGAGAACACCAATGAGAACCTCATCGCTAAACAGCTACACCTGGGAGCTCTGACCGACATGCTAGGCTGGTCTCACAGCCTTGCTCAGCAGCTTGCGCAGCAGTTCCCCCGCAAGGCTAACCTTTCTTGAACTGTCTTGGAAGTGGTCTCGGTTCAGTATTGTTTTGTTACGCCGCAATGGTGCCCAGTTTTTGTAATCTGCTTCTTCGTTGCGCTTTATGATCACTGGTGGCGAACTTCGATGCCCAGTGGATGTAATATACCTTAAATCCTTTATTGTATAGTGTAGGTTTATTCTTAGTTCCTATACCGTAATTTCTTTATTGTATAGAGTAGGTTTGTTCTTAATTCCTACTAGTTACTGCCATCATTCGCTATCTGAAAAAAAATCAGATATAGTCGACCGGGCCGAAACATTCGACTCTAATGGGCCAGGTTTTTAGCGGGCCACAATTGGGCCAGCCTGCGTCTTTCTTGGGCCCGAATAATTGGTGCCTTCACACATTGCGACAGGCCCAAACTTACACCAGCCTATATTTTAGTTGGGCCTTTTGTCGACCCAACGCTTAGTTTGGCCCAGGTAGCGTTGGGCCATTAACAGGCTGAATATTGTACTGGCCTGTTACGGCCGAGATGAAACCACGGGCCTTTTGCAGGACAAAATGCATGTTGGGCCTCAATTTTCACTAGTCGTCGATGGGCCTTCAGCATGCCAAAATGTAGACCGGGCCATTTTGGGCCCAGGTAGCTCACGGGCCGTTACCAGGCCGAAACATATATCGGGCCTTAGTTGGCCCACTGATATCATGGGCCTTTAAGAGGCCAAATTACGCGACAGGCCTTTAACAGGCCCAAAGTCACGTTGGGTTTAACTTTTCCCACCTTTAGCACGGGCCGTTAGTGGGCCCGATGTCCCGTCGGACCATATATGGCCCATGGGCAGCACGGGCAATTCCCAGGCCGAAAGTCACACCGGGCTGAAATGGGCCCATGTCTACATCAAGCCTCTAACAGGCCGAAAGTCACTGGGCTGTAGTTGGGTCCAAATATTGGGCGAACAATTAACGAGCCAGATCTGGCCTCGGGCCCCAAATGGGCCCAAATATTGGGCAAACAATTAACGGGCCAGATCTAGCTTCGGGCCGTAAATGGGCCCAAATATTGGGCGAACAATTAACAGGCCAGATCTGGCTTCGGGCCGTAAATGGGTCTTTATTAAGAAGGCCGTTATTGGACTGGCCCACTAGTACCTGATTAAGTTCTACGGGCCTTTGACTGGGCCAGCCTTTTTAACCTATATGGGCCTCTGTTGGGCCCAACCACATTTCGACGTATCATAGGCAAGTCTCCTCCAATGGACGGGCGACATCTGGCCCACTGACGAGCTGACAGGTGTTCCCTTCAGCGAACCAGAATTTTACACGTGGAAATTTCCCATTGGTCGGGGCTGTTAACGGGTTATTGGATCCAAAATCCGACCCGATAGCTTAACGGCGTTCTGTTACGATGGATGCCACGTGTCGGTCACCCTTGACAAAAGCACTTCTGTGATGCGTGATTTATCGTCATGGAAGTGGACACTTCCGTGATGATAATTTTGTAATGTCATGGAACACTTCTACGACAGCACAGGTATGACTATCTTGATTCTGTCATAAAATTGTCATGGATGTACATGCATGACAAAAAACGCGACCTACTGTGACAAATACGTATCATCACGGAAGTGTATTTTTTTGTAGTGCGGAGTGGCAAGGAGGAGGGGACCGAGGCGTCGGGAGGCCTATCCACCTCGACGCCGGCGAGCGGGTGCGGTGGGGGCGCGCTCGGCGCCCGCATCGGGTCGGTGGAACAGGAGGGAGGGGAGAGCGACCGGGGAGGGGGCGTGGGCGAGCCTGCTGGGCCAGCTGGCTCGGGTGGGCCGAAGCCCAAGTGGGGGCATGGGCTTTCTCTCTCTCTCACCTCTTCTTTTTCTTTTGAAAACTTTTCTGTTTTCATTTAACAATAGCCTTTTACATTTTCTTTTGCAATAATTACCTTTTGAAAAAATGTGCCACTGGTGAAAACATATACTAGGGGAAGTGGTGCACTGCCACCATAAGCTTGGGATTTATTTGTTTCCATTTGGAATTTTCCTAATTGGAAAGGCATTTTAAAATGCTGATTTGCACTGTAATAGTTGCTTCTGTCCACCTTAGCATTTTGGTGAAGTTGTTTTCCCTTAACAATAAATTGTTTTGGAATATTTTCTAAACGATTAACATTTTTCCAGCAACTTTGTGCAACTTGAAATTTTCACTTTGAATTTGAATTGGATTCAGAGAAGGAATTTCAAATGAGATATTAATCCAATATGATTAAGCTTTGTAAATCAAGATGACTTGGCATTGATCATAAGGGATTACTGTAGTCTGATGCTGGGGACGTTACAAATCTCCTCCACTACAAGAAATCTCGTCCCGAGATTTAAGTGGGGAAGTAAAGAGTAACTTTGGGTGAACTGACCCTTATAGGGTTAATTGTCTGGTGAAGAATGCAGGGAATGTGACAGAAGTATCTCTGGAGTTGAATTTTAAGAAAACGTCGAGAGCAAAATATGAAGGTACAATAAGAAGTTTCAAGTGAATCGACAAACGATCGATACCTGAACAGAGTGTGAGAATGGGTTCAGAGCATCGGGAATAGATCATATCTCGGAGGGTGGCTCGTGATAACGAACAAAGCCAAGAGCATAAGATACTTCGGCATCAAGGTTGTACATGAGAGTCAGGTCCCGATCCTGTGGAACTGTGGGTTATGAGCCCACCATGTGGGTTAAAAGTAGAAAGGGGGTTGATAGCAAGGCATGTCAGATGATAGATTGTTAGTTATGTTGTCAACAACGTTGGTACCAAGGGCGAGGGACGAAGAGAACCATTTTCCTGCTCGTTGAAACTAGGCGGACCAATAGGCAAAGCTCTCGTCCATTGGTGGTTAAGGAATGTCATCATCAATAGTAATAGGGTCTTACTGACAAAGTTGTGCATCAAGGTGTTTACCTAAGCAGCAAAATATTACTGCTTATATCATACAGATCACAAGAAAGGTTAAACAAATCCAAGGAAAGGAAGAGGTGTATACATGAGTATTAGGTGTATCTCCTTCCCAGGAGCAAGCAAATTGGGATAATCATGACAGGACTGCAAGTAGTTAACCAACTAGAAAAAGGGCGGGAAAACTCGTGATGTTACCCATACAATGGTGTGTGGATAGTTGATCAAGAAACATTTAGCATTGCGCTGCCAATACTCTTGTTGGTGAAGGGAGTACCACGGTTGTGCTTCGGGATAGCATTGACATGGTCTTCAGGTAAAGGTCAGTCTTTGGATACTCAAGGGATCCATCGGAATTTCTAGAACATATCGTGCAATTTTACCAGGAAAAGATGAGTACATGGCCGATGGGTCTGGCAGCAATCCATCGACATGTCAAAAAGGATGTATTTACAACATTATCAGAACAAGTTTGTGTTGGGGGGAAGGCAAGAATGTTGTCGATGATAACACAAATCATCAAGGGGTAAGGATGGTATTTCTCCTCAAGAATTCGATTGATATCTTAGAACAAGGCAGAATATTGATGGTGATCACGACAAATTGTGTCGAGAGGCTCTATGAAGATGCCATTGAGCAGCAATGACATTAAGCAAAAGGAATGATGAAGCGAAGGCTATTGGAACCACGAATACGACACAAGCTCAGATTCTAGCTTGTTGTTCAAGGTGGAATGATAAGATGAGGAAGAGCGACGTAAGATTAGCTCATCATAGAAAAAATGTGCTCCGGGAAGGACCAGGTAGCACAGTTAAAATTTAGGACGATAAATATGTAGCCAATCTGGCTAGGAATGATGTGATGGAGTATCATTCTAATGAGAATTCACAAGAGGTAGTGCAACGACACAATATCCTCGAGAGAATAAGGGGCTATACTCGAGGTAGATCAAAATAGAGGTTGGACAGATGAAATGATCTGCAGAAGACAAGTATTTTAACTTGCCCGTGAAATGGAATTAAGGAGAAACTATATGGTCGGAACCACGGTTATGAATGATTAAACCACCGATACAAGATCAACTTATAACAAGGGGTAATCATTTTTACGAGCAGCTTCCATGATAAGTTCTACATCGTTTCCATGGGCATGAACACAAAGTTCAATGTCGAATCCCACTTCTCCAATGCATAACCTTTCATTCACTTCTCGCGTTCAATGAAGTTGTAGTGTTGAATGTTATCTGGCAAAACACCAGAAGAGTATGACTCGTGAAAAATCTTGGGTTCACACGGATTATGGAAGGCATAAGTTCAACCCATCGGGGCATTTTTACAAATCTATACAACCATCAACCAAGCAAAAGATACGAGTTCAAAAGCAGAGTATCGAAGTCAAAGCCGATGATACTATTTACCGAGGGTATTATGTATCAGGGAAAAACTCACAAGATTTTGGATGTGAAGGAAACTGTCGGATAACAACCCAGCAATGGATCTGGCGATTCGCGACAGAGTTGATGTGAGTATCCGTAATCAATCAGATGAAGAAGGGGATGCAAAGGCATTGGCTTATAGAAACGTCTGAATGATTTGATACTTGTGTACAAAGGAATTAAGATTTCAAGACGAAGGATCAGAAGCAGAGGGTCTAATCAAAAGATGAGTAAGTTTAATAGACTTGAGGTGTACCCAATCAAATCTGGATTGGGCAAGAACCAGCTCATATGTGGAAGGATGTCTAAGTCGGAAAGAAAATTTTCAAGGATTAATTGATGATTGCGAGTATTCGCACACACGCTGAATCCATAGGAACAGAATGACAATCACAAAGAATTTAAAAGAATATTGCTAGACATATGGAATTAATCCTACTGCAAGCAGGCAATGAGAATCAAGAGCAATAGACTGCAGAGGATTTTTGGAAGATCAGATAGTATTTCCAAGTATTTCGGAAAGCATATAAACAACTGGGGACGAACAGACCCTGGGTAAGTGAATTATCATAGTGTGAAAAGGAGCTGCAAAGCATAAGGCACAAAGGATTCTCGGAACAATAGAGAGTTTTAGGGGTAACTTGTAACAAAAAGAGCAACTAGGGATGAAGGTACAAGCGGCAAGGATGTTATCCATGGGGACTTATCGGTGGTAAGGAACAGCAAAGCAGTGGGCACAGGGTCTCGGAAAACATCGAGGAGTATCCGAAGAATCTTCTGGCGAAGCAAGCGATCATTGATAATGTCGGGGCTCTCGGAGAGGAAGTGGGTACGAGAACCTAATGTCAGAGTTAGTAAAATGTTTAACCCGGATAGATGAGAGATCAGAGTCCTAGAGTATAGACAAGGAATAAAAGATCCTAATACCACCCAATGGCGACATGGGCCCGTAAGCCACACATCAAAGTTAGTAAAAAAGTTTTGGAAAGGGGGCTACCTACAGGCAGTCGGCTCTGATACCAACTTGTCACGCCCTCGATTCAATCGTACACTAAACATACACGCAAATGTGTACAATCAATATCAAGGACTCACGGGAAGATATCACAACACAACTCTAGACACAAATTAAAATAATACAAGCTTTATATTACAAGCCAGGGGCCTTGAGGGCTCGAATACATAAGCTTGAATACACAAGAGTTAGCGGAAGCAACATATCTGAGCACAGACATAAGTTAGACAAGTTTTCCTTAAGAAGGCTAGAAGAAAAGCATCTACGATCGAAAAGGCAAGGCCTCCTGCCTGGGAGCCTCCTAACTACTCCTGGTCGTCAGTGGTCTCCACGTAGTAGTAAGCATCGGTGGTGGCATCTGGCTCCTGGGCTCCGACATCTGGTTGCATCAACCGGAAAGAAGAAGAAAGGGGGAAAAGGGGGAGCAAAGCAACCGTGAGTACTCATCCAAAGTACGCGCAAGCAAGGATCTACACTACATATGCATCGGTATCAATTAAATGGGATGTATATGTGCACTGAACTGCAAAATGCCAGAAGAGAAGGGGAAAGCCTAGCCTATCGAAGACTAGCATCTTCAAGCAGCTCTAAGCATCTTGCAGCATCAGAAGAGGTAAGAGTAGCATAAAGTAAAGTAGTAGTAGTCTTATTAACCTCGGCCAGAGATCCTTTATCGACTCCCTGCGAGAAAGCAATCCCAGAGCCATACTATCCAATTGTCATCACAATCCAATTCTCATCACCATCCAATTCTCATCGCTAGTATCCAGTTCTAGTTGTATCAATCGGGATACAACTCCAAGTGTCCATTACCATAGGATAGGCTATGCATAGATTAGTTCTTCCCTGCAGGGGTGCACCAACTTACCCACCACGCTCGATTAACTCCGGCCGGACACACTTTTCTGGGTCATGCCCGACCTCGGCCAAACAATATGCCGCAACCCGACCTAGGCTTAATAGAGAGGTCAGCACGCTGTACTAAACCTATGCCCCCAGGGGTCATGGGCCATCTCCCCGGGAACTCCTGCATGTTGCGTGGGCGGCCGGTGAGCAGACCTAGCTACCTCCTTCAAAAAGGCAGGTGCTTACGCAGTCCAACCCGACGCGCACCACTCAGTCGCTGACGTCTATTAAGCTTCGGCTGATGTATACGACGCAGAACGCCCGTACTATGCCCACGTGATGGTTAGTGCTATTAGGCCAGAGGCCCCTTGGATCAAATATCCAAATCGTAGTGGATTAGGAATGCGCGGTAACAAGCAGAGACTCACGAAAGATGTGACCCCGTTGCCCCGTCTGGAGGACTTGCGGCAAGGTCTAAGAATGCCCGGCCACGCCTCGTAATTATCTCGCGGGCACCTTCCAGGTCAACACAACTCCACATCACTCGCAATTATGCTCGCACGGGTACCCCTCAGGGTCGACCCGTCTTTAGTAACATGGTTCGGTGAAAAGTCATAGTAACCATAGTAACCGTGTGTCCAAACATCAAGGGGAAAACCCGAGGAATCACCCCTGGTGAATTCAACTCGATGTAGTCATCAAGGTGAACGTAAGAGGGACCACCATCGAGGTTCATACTTGAGGGGTTGCACGACAGAGTCGTATCGGAAGTGGTTAAGGAGGAATCACCCTCGATGACCACGACCGAATAGCTACACTACAGAGTCGTATCAGAAGTGCTGTAGAGGTCTCACCCTTGGCACTCGATAGTAACCCAGTAGTGTCGAGCAACTAAGGGGCAAGTGATGTGCGGTGCCGGGGCCTGGTCTTCGATCCCATTGATCGAGTCTTCAATGATGAAGCAGGGGCAACAAGGACAAGGTGGGGGCATTGATGGATCACTAACCAACCTATACTAAGCAGTTTAGGATAGGCAGGTAGGTAACAATAAGGAGGTTACAAAAGCAGGCTATGCATCAGAATAGGAGCAAACAATAACAGTAGCAAAATCTAATGCAAGCATGAGAGAATGGAATGGGCGATATCGGGATGATCAAAGGGGGGGCTTGCCTGGTTGCTATGGCAAGGAGGGGGCGACAGTGACGTAGTCGATCACAAGGGCGACATCGGTCTCGGGGTCTACCGGAGAGAAGAGGGGGAAGAAACAATAAGTATAAAGCAAGCATAGCATCCGAAAGCATAACATGGCAATATGCTGTGCCGGGTGTGACCTAACGTATGGCTACACGATAAAGGTGAAGGGGGATTTCAAGCGGGAAGGTATTCCCGGTTCTGGACCTATGTCAGACAAATGACCGGAGGGGGAATGTTCCATGTTCAGATAGTTAGAGGCATCTAACAAGTAAACATACCACGTATCCGCTTTCGTTGGATTTTTCTGAGCAACTTTCATGTAGAAAACATTTTCATCCGAGCTACGGTCTATTTTCTACGAATTTTCAAAGATTAAACCATTTTTTGGAGTTATTTAAATTAACAGAAAAGGGAATTATGACATCAGCATGATGCAATGCTGACGTCAGCAGGTCAACAGGTCGGCTGACCAGTCAAACCTGACCAGTGGGACCCACATGTCAGCCCCAGTTAGTCTAACAGTAGATTAAACTAACTAATCTGGGTTAATTAGCTACTGGACCCCACCTGTCATTTATAATTAACTAAAATAATTAAGTTTTCATTATAAATATGTTTTAATTAACCTAATATGTGGTGGGGCCCGCATGTCAGTGGCTGGGGGCTGCCTAGTCAGCACAGTTGACTTGGTCAACTGGGCTCGCAGGACCTAGCTGCCAGCGACTCAGGGTGGCCCTCAGGTCAGGCCAGGTCAGCGCGGCGGTCGGAGAGGCGCCGACGACCATTCCCGCGGCGGATCCATGCCGGAGTTGGCCGAAATTCGTGCACAGGGCGCGAGAGGGGGTGTGTCCTAGTGCGTTCGATCGGGCGTCCGACGCCGCATCGATCTACGGCGGTCCCGCGGGCTAACTCGGCCGGAGTGGAGCACTACATCGACGGCCGCAGGCGACGCGTTCAGACAGAGCTCGAGATCAGCGCTACAGAGCGCGTGCGAGGGAAGTAAAGGGCTAGGCGAGGTCAATGGCGCTCCAGGAGCTCGTCGGAGCTACTAGCTCGAGCGGAGGAGCTCGGTGGCGAGCCCTATGACGACAATGGCGGATGACAGAGCTCGGCTTGCGGCCGAGCTAGCTACGGCGAAAGGCACGGTGCGAGGAGAGGAATGGAGGAAGGGAGGAGCTCACCGAGCGGCCAAGAAAGGCCCGTGCGAGCTTAGGAGCAGCAGCATTGGACGGAGATGATGGCAGGCGCTGGCAATCGAGAGGAGAGGTGAGGTCGATCCCTAGCGTGCGGTCGTTCCCGAGCTCGATGACAAGGTGTAGTCGAGGCAGCCGAGTGAGGGGGAGCAGTAGGGCGCGTCGGCGAGGCGATCGGGAGGCGGTGGCCGCGGGATCAATGGCGGCGCGTTGACGACCACGCACGGGCGAGCGAGACAAAGAGGAAGAGGGGGATGGATTTGGTAGGGAGAGGGAGAGGGAGAGGCGGAGCGGGCAAAGGGAAGTGGGAGTGGCAGGGAGGAGGGGACCGAGGCGTCGGGAGGCCTATCCACCTCGACGCCGGTGGGCGGGTGCGGTGGGGGCTCGCTCGGCGCGCGCACCGGGTCGGTGGAACAGGAGGGAGGCGAGAGCGATTGGGGAGGGGGTGTGGGCTGGCCTGCTGGGCCAGCTCGCTCAGGTGGGCCAAAGCCCAAGTGGGGGCAGGGGCTTTCTCTCTCTCTCACCTCTTCTTTTTCTTTTGAAAACTTTTCTGTTTTCATTTAACAATAGTTTTACATTTTCTTTTGCAATGATTACCTTTTGCCAAAATGTGCCACTGGTGAAAACAAATACTAGGGGAAGTGGTGCACTGCCACCATAAGCTTGGGATTTATTTGAATCCATTTTGAATTTTCCTAATTGGAAAGGCATTTTAAAATGCTGATTTGCACTGTAATAGTTGCTTTTGTCCACCTTAGCATTGTGGTGTTGTTGTTTTCCCTTAACAATAAATTGTTTTGGAATATTTGCTAAATGATTAACATTTTTCCAGCAACTTTGTGCAACTTGAAATTTTCACTTTGAATTTGAATTGGATTCAGAGAAGGAATTTGAAATGAGATATTAATCCAATATGATTAAGCTTTGTAAATCAAGATGACTTGGCATTGATCATAAGGGATTACTATAGTGTGATGCTAGGGACGTTACAATGCACACCCACTTTGTTTCTTTTTGAGGTTTCATACACTTATAGCTCTAGTGCATCCGTTGCATGGCAATCTCTACTCACTCAAATTGATATCTATTGATGGGCATCTCCATAGCCCGTTGTACGCCTAGTTGGTGTGAGAGTATCTTCTCCTTTTTGTCCTCTCCACAACCACCATATTCTATTCCACCATAGAGCTATATCCATGGCTCACACTCATCTATTATGTGAAGATTGAAAAAGTTTGAGAACATGAAAAGTATGAAACAATTGCTTGGCTGAAACCGGGGTTGTGCATGATTTAAATATTTTGTGTGATGAAGACAGAGCATAGCCAGACTATATGATTTTGTAGAGATGGCTTTCTTTGGCCATGTTATTTTGAGAAGACATGATTGCTTTACTAGTATGCTTAAAGTATTATTATTTTTATGTCAATATTAAACTTTTTATTTTGAATCTTTCGGATCTGAACATTCATGCCACAATAAAGAAACTTACATGGATAAATATGTTAGGAAGGATTCCACATCAAAAATTCTGTTTTTATCATTTACCTACTCGAGGACGAGCAGGAATTAAGCTTGGGGATGCTTGATACGTCTCCAACGTATCAATAATTTTTGATTGTTCCATGCTATTATATTATCTGTTTTGGATGTTTAATAGGCATTTATATGCTATTTTATAATATTTTTGGGGTAACCTATTAACTGAGAGCCCAGTGCCAGTTTATTTTTTTGCCTGTTTTAGAGTTTCGCAGAAAAGGAATACCAACCGGAGTCCAAACGGAATGAAACTTTCACGATGATCTTTCTTGGACCAGAAGGAAACCAGAAGACTTGGAGATGAAGTGAGAGACGTAGCGAGGCGGCCACGAGGCAGGAGGGCGCGCCCAGGGGGGTAGGGCATGCCCCTACCTCATGGGCCCTCGAGGGTCTCCTAACCTAGCTCCTTCACCTATATATACTCTTATACCCTGAAAACAACTAGGGGAGCCACGAAACCACTTTTCCACCGCCACAACCTTCTGTACCCGTGAGATCCCATCTAGGGGCCTTTTGGTGTCCTGCCGGAGGGGGATTCAATCACTGAGGGCTTCTACATCAACACCATTGCGTCTCCGATGATGCGTGCGTAGTTTACCACACACCTATGGGTACATAGCTAGTAGGTAGATGGCTTCTTCTCTCTCTTTGATTCTCAATACCATGTTCTCCTCGATGTTCTTGGAGATCCATTCAATGTAATATTCTTTTGTGATGTGTGTGACGAGATCCCATGAATTGTGGATTTATGATCAGATTATCTATAAATATTATTTGGTTCTTCTCTGAATTCTTATATGCATGATTTGACATCTTTACAAGTCTCTTCAAATTGTCGGTTTAGTGTGGCGTACTACATTGATCTTTCTTGCAATGGGAGAAGTGCTTCGCTTTGGGTTCAATCTTGCGGTGTTCTTTCCCAGTGACAGTATGGGCAGCAAGGCACGTATTGTATTGTTGCCATCAAGGATAAAAAGATGGGGTTTTCATCATATTGCTTGAGTTAATTCCTCTACATCATGTCATCTTACATAATGCGTTAGTCTGTTCTTTATGAACTTAATACTCTAGATGCAGGTAGGAGTCGGTCGATGTGGTGGAGTAATAGTAGTAGATGCAGAATCGTTTTGGTCTACTTTGACACGGACGTGATGCCTATGTTCATGATCATTGCCTTAGATATCATCATAACTTTGCACTTTTCTATCAATTACTCAATAGTAATTTGTTCACCCACGGTAATATTTGCTATCTGTAGAGAAGCCACTAGTGAAATCTATGGCCCCCCGAGTCTCTTTTCCATTATATTGAATCTCTTTTACATCTTACTAGTTTCTGATCTACTATTTTTCAATCTTTTACTTTCCGATCTATAAACCAAAAATACCAAAAATATTTACTTTACCGTTTATATATCTCTATCAGATCTTACTTTTGCAAGTGACCGTGAAGGGATTGACAACCCCTTTATCGCGTTGGGTGCAAGTTGTTCATTGTTTGTGCAGGTATTCGGTGACTTGTGCATTGTCACCTATTGGATTGATACCTTGGTTCTCAAACTGAGGGAAATACTTATGCTACTTTGCTGCATCATTGTTTCCTCTTCAAGGGAAAAACCAACGCCATCTCAAGAGGTATCACATATACAGTCATGCATTCTATTCGAATAGAGCTGTTCTGATATGAGGTCTTCTCATCACGTTCCTTAGTGTAGAACATGTATCCATTTATGGCGTATGCTTGGTACATCAATACCTTAGGTGATGGCTTATGTGCCAACCACGTAGCAATGTCATCCATGGATCCTTATGCCAAACGATTCTTCAGCCATCCGGCATAGTTCTTAGTGTGCTCCTTCATTTCCACATCTAATGGATACACCATTGGTAAGAAGCTTTGGCGTATCTCCGGCAAGTGTTCGTCGGCATAAGCGCTAAGAACTAGGCTATTAAGCATTACCATCAAATGGGTTTTGTCGGCCAAATCTCCATGTGTAGCCTTTTGCGTGCTAGCAAGGACCGACTTACGTTTCAGCCTTCCCTCGTGGCGAGAGAGGGGCAAACCTATAGGTCTTTGTTTCATGTATTCGATGCAAAACTCAACCACCTCCTCCAAGGTATAACCTTGCAGGATGCTTGCCTCTGGATGGCTTTGGTTCCGACAATAGCGATTCAGTATTCCCATGAACTGCTCGAAGGGATACATGTTGCAAAGAAACACATGACCGCAATACTTTATCTTGTCGACAAGGTGCACAGTGAGATGGACCATGGCATCAAAGAATGATGGTGGGAAAAACATATGTGAGTGGTCGGTGGACCAACTTTTCACTAAAAATAACAGAAGAGTCCTTTGTTTTCCACTAAAATTATCAGTGTCATCTGGTTTCATGGCAATATTTATCTAGCATGTTCCGTATTGATTTCATTGTATTTTCTGTTCCATCATATTTCAGTTAGTACTAAGGTTCTTTTTTTAGGGAACTCAGTTAGTACTCAGTTTACAGAAACGGTTCGATGTCTATCATATACAACCATTTTCCCTGTTATAAAAGACATGAAAGATCACAACAATATTGATCTGAAAAGAACAGAAAAAAAGAGAAATAGTATGTATGCAGTGGTGATTCTACCTTGCTTTCTCAGCCGTGGGTGATGAAGTGCCTCTGTTCTGTTGTGTCTGCAGTGGTATGGAGATGAATGAATTGGTATTAGGTTCAAATATGATCGATGGATACTCTAACTGTCCCAGAAATATTGAGTTTACTTGATCAAAATTGGAGGTTAAGATAGCTTGAATTTTTCGCTGGGATTAGACTTACGTTTTATTCAAAAATTCCACCTAACTCTCTCTCAAACAAAAGAAAAATGAATCTAATTAGTCTGTTGTAAATTTTCTGCTGCACTTGTGCACATAAGTTATTCATTTAACCGTCACAACCACAAATGCCAAATTTTCAACTCCTAGCAAGAAGAAAAGGAAGTTCACTTGGTTAAATGGAACCATGGTTCGCCTACCTTGAAATTGATGTACCAGGAGGCTAGGAGGATGCCTTTAGATGTTTGGTTTTGGTGAGCCACCAATAAAAGCTTGCTGATGGGATGCAAAGACTAAGGTAAAGAATTGTCAACTGTTTAAGTGAGGTAGAAGGTTATGCCTACTGTACTGCCAGCTTAAATATAATGCCTATTTCATCAAAAAGAAAAATGTAATGCCTAAGATCCACTATCTTGAACCATCTTAGAACAATTACTGCTGTCGATATTTTTTAGTTATGAAAGGCTATTATTGTACCCAACTTGTTTAATGCAGCAATGTGCGATGCTAGAACACCATTATCATCAGTGGTGAGATGTTATTCTCTACCAGTTGGTAGAAGATCGAACTCATAGGCAGAAACGTTGATGACCAAGAGAGCAATAAGACGGAATTGTTTCGATCAAGCGGTGTAAATACTGATCATGCACTCAATCAAACCTACTCAGTTCATCTTAAACTGGGAAATAAAGATAATCTTTTCATGCACCACATTTTACAATGAAGTCGTCAAAAACGCCTCTACAGAATACAACTAAGTACAAAGGTTACTACTCACCTTGTCAGCTTTGAGCTTTGGGGACCAACTGGAATAAGACCTGCAGAGAGCAAAAAGGTATTAGAGTCATCCGTAGCGAAGAGATGTTGCATGAAGTATAACATCTTGTATCTGCTGTATTGCTAGTTGCTACAAATGATCAAAAGAAGATAAAGTAAAATAGTAAACCAATGAGAGCAACAAAGGCA
>NC_041383.1:381576893-381577466 GCF_002162155.2 Triticum dicoccoides | reverse complement strand
GGCGAGGGAGGGAGAGGGCGAGGGCGAGGGCGAGGGCGAGGGCAGCGGCGGCGGCGGCGGTGGATCGAGAGGGAGAAAACTGGCGAGGGGGATCGGGCGAAGGGGGATCGGGCGAAGGGGGGATCGGGCGAAGGGGGGGCCACAATACTAATGGCGCACCTCACCGTGGTGCGCCATTAGCATGTCCATACTAATGGCGCACCTCACCGTGGTGCGCCATTAGTATTTTTTTTTATTTCAGCTCGAGCCAAAAGGTTATGTAGTACCAGAACCCATCTATGTCAAGCCCACTCTACTAGCTCGACTGGTCAGCAGCCAGTTCTCACACCAGGAGGTCCTGGGTTCGACTCCCAGGCTCCACAAATTTTTTTTACCATTTAAAAAGCTGTTTGATACTTATTTATGTTTAAATATGTTCAAACTTGTTTAAATAATAACAGTAATATTTTTTTTATAAAACAGTAGCATTTAAAAAGCTGTTTGATACTAATTTTTTCTATAAGACGGTGCGCGGGGTGCGGGGGGTCGTCGGCGGCGGTTGAGTAGGGGAATCGAGGGTGCGGGGGGTCGGTG
>NC_041383.1:381568429-381573719 GCF_002162155.2 Triticum dicoccoides | reverse complement strand
TTTTTATCTATCTCCGGATCATTTGCGTCATCTTCTCGCTTCTTCTCCTCCCTATCCGCGTGCCAACGCAGGAGCTTTGCTACCTTAGGATCCGCGAAATACCGCTGCAGACGAGGAGTGATCGAAAAGTACCACACCACTTTTCGAGGAGCTTTCTTCCTCTTCTTGTATCGAGTGACACCGCACACCGGACATATTGTAGACTCCGCGTGCTCGTCCCGATAAATGATGCAATTGTTCATGCACACATGGTATTTCACGTGCGGTAAATCCAGAGGACACACGATTTTCTTCGCCTCCTCCAAACTGGTCGGGCACTTGTTCCCCTTGGGAAGACGTTCGTGCCAGAATGACATGTTCTCGTCGAAGCATGCGTCGGTCATTTTGTGTTTTACCTTCATCTCCAGGGCCATGAGCGTTACTTTCAGGCGGGTATCCTCGGGCCTGCATCCTTCATACAATGGAGTAACCGCGTCTAACTCAAGTTGATCCATCTTGGCTTTCTCTCGGGCGGCAGCTCTTGCGTTATCCGTATGCTTGAGAAGCAGCTCTTGAATATGAGGGTCCTGCACCCAGCCCATCGATGGTCCAGCGTCGTCTGCTCCGCCGGCATCATCATCTTCATGATCATGCCCGTCGCCTGCTCCGGCATCTTCCTCATCATCATGTCCTGCATCTTCTACATGATGACTGTGTATAGCATCACAGTCGTGATCATCTCCTGGGGATTCTTCGTCTTCTCGCCCGCCCGAGCCGCGGTGGTTGTCTTGCTGCCCTTCCTCATTTCTTGCCCGGCCCGCATGGACGACTTCGTAGTCATCTTCATCACCTTGCCACTGATAGCCATCCATGAAACCACGCAACAGCAGGTGGTCCCGCACCTGCCCAGAATCCGGGTCCGCAATAAGGCTCTTCAGCTTGCATCTTCGACACGGACATCTTATCTCCGTCTCGTTCTTTTGAAGCATCTCGGCCTTCGCGGACCTCAAAAACCTATTCACGATGCCTTCGGTCATCGTGCGGACCATGGTCGCCTGCGGGGTAGAGCAAAACGATATTTTAGAACCAAACAAAAATTTGGCATGACTTTCCCTAAAAATAGGACCAAAAAGAATGCTTAATGCCAAAATTCTCGCCGGAACGGAAATGAATCAACATTCCGGCAAAATATTGGCAACTATCGCATATCAAATACCGGTACACCTCCAAACACAAACACATATGCAACACCACAAACATATGCAACACCACGAACATACATAGATCTAGCTAGGCCGTAAAAAGTGCATGTGCACATTGTTGTAAGGAGAACAACCTAAATATAGCTTCCCCCCTTACTTACCTATTAAAACAAGGTAATTTAACCACTTAATTTGAATGAATCTATGGTGGAAATGAGGTGAAAAAGAGGAGGCACCCGAGACAAGGAGGAGGTGGAGAGAATGAAGTGGGGAGAAAGTGAGTGTGTGGGTAGGAGAGGCTGTCCCAAATATCTTGTTGCTGCCCACTTACTAATGGCGCACCTCTTGCATGGTGCGCCATTAGTAGTTACAACTACTAATGGCGCACTTAAGCAGGATGCGCCATTAGTATGTTTGGATAGGCGCACTAGTTCAAAAAAAATTCTATACTAATGGCGCACCCACTGCCTGGTGCGCCATTAGTAGTTACAACTACTAATGGCGCACTCGGGCAGGATGCGCCATTAGTATGTTTGGATAGGCGCACTAGTTCAAAAAAAAATTCTATACTAATGGCGCACCTGCTGCCTGGTGCGCCATTAGTAGTTACAACTACTACTGGCGCACTTTGCCCGGATGCGCCATTAGTATGTTTGGACAGGCGCACTAGTTAAAAAAAAATTTGATACTAATGGCGCACCCTTAGCGTGGTGCGCCATTAGTAGTTTAAACTCTAATGGCGCATCAGATTGTGGTGCGCCATTAGTATATACTAATGGCGCACCATCTTTCTGGTGCGCCATTAGTGTCAATCCCATCTATAGCCCTTTTCCTAGTAGTGGGCTCGACAATATTCTTGCAATATCCTCTTGCATATGATCCAACTGTTCAGGATCTACAAATTTCTGCCATAGTTTGTTGAAGAAATCATAGAGCTCAATGAGTGTGTTTCTTATATCTTTGTCCACCAGATTCCTGATGGCACCGAGAGGATTTGTGTCAACATTACGTGGCAATCATGTGACTTCATGTGTCCCAACTTCATTTTACTTGAGCTCACATCCACGAGACTTCTGTTGTTTGTGGAGTAGGAAGAGGGTATCTTAACTAAAAACAAATAGTTGAAGAACTCTGTTTCTTCTTTTGTACTGAAACTGTAACTCTCACAAGCGTGGGGGAGTTTGTTAACATCTTCTGCTTCACTCTTGTGTTTTGATTGATCACCAAGCATATTGAGTCATGCACCATCATCATCCTTTGTTTTACCTTTTAATCTTGAGCAAAGTACCAGGGGTGCTTTCACATATGTTCTTCTCCACGTGCATGACATTGGTGCAGTGATGTACACGTAGAATCTCCCAGTAAGGTAATTTCTAGAACACCGATTTCTTTTTAAACACTTGATCCTTGGGTGTTTGTTTCACCTTCAAAGCGTGGTTCTTGCCAAGCACAACATTAATTTGTTTAGCCATGTTGTGTACCACCTCGCTAGCATAAGTTCTTGGGCCCAAACCTACCTCTGTCGTACCATCAAATTCAGATTTCATCTTTCGGTATGGGTGATTTCTCAGTAAGAACCTACGATGATGCAAATACACGGTTTTGTGTGAGTTGGGAAGAAATCTCTTGGTTGTCCTATCCATGCATGTGACACGCCCTACGTATCCCTTTGTTTTCTGCCCCGATGTGTTGCCTAATGCCGGCATATCTTGAATGGTGTGTAGTATCATCGCATGTAGATCGAAAATCTCCTTTTTCTAAGCATCATAACATTTTACAGCAGGCTCTTTTACCCACACTATCAGTAGTTCTTCTACCAGTAGCTGAAAGTAAATGTTAATGTCATTTCCAGGTTGCTTCGGGTCTTGGATAATCACTGACATCATAATGTATTTTTTCTTCATACACAACAAAGGAGCTAGGTTATATATGCACAGAAGCACCGGCCGTGTGCTGTGATTGGTGCTAATATCGCAAAAATGATTCATCACGTCAGTACACTCCAAGAGCCTTATACTTCTGGAATCCTTGGAGAAGTCTTTAAACTTGTTGTCGATTAATTTCCACTGAGCCCCATCTTTTGGGTGCCTCGTATATTTATCCGCAGTTCGCTCATCATGATGCCACCGCAACCTCTTTGCCTCTCCAGGGTTTGCAAACAAACACCTTAACCTTGCAATTAAAGGGAAGTACCAACCGAACTTGAACTGGATTCATGTCTTGATCTCGTCTTTCAATTTGTACTTGTCCTTTGCTCTCCTACGCTTGTATCGTGCATGCTTGCATATGGGACATGCTCGCAAATCATTGTATTCACCATGGTATACTATACAATCATTCACACAAGCATGTACCTTTTGTACTTCAAGTTCCAATGGGCAAAAAAAAATTCACTTCGTTCGGCATTTGGGGAGCACATTATCTTCTGGAAGAATTTCTTTGAAAAGACCTAACATCTCTGTGAAGCCCTTGTTTGATAGACCATTTGGTGCTTTAAATCTGAGAAGCGCCAGGGTGGCACTCAACCTGGAATATTTCTTTTTGCAACCTGGATACAATTCTTTCTTGGAGCCGAATGGTTGACCGATCCTTGTACCCAATCATATCCTTTTTTGGGCCCTCAAAATCTGGAATCATAGTAGCAAAATCAGGCATATCAAGATCGTCATCATCTGCGTCGACATTTTGGTTTTCCAGTGGGCGTTTCGGCTTTCTGGTGTTCTGTTTGTAGCTTGACGCCTTTGCCCTGATGTTAGATTCAACATTCATGTGACACTGATCGGGGTTTGGCATCTCGCAACCCTGGATATATTCATCCATGACCTTCTCTTCACCGTGTCTGGTCCAACGTGTATATCCATCCATGAATCCCTGAGTGAGTAAGTGCAACTCGACATTTCTTACTTTATGTGACTCTATATTGGCACAACAAATGAATGGACACATGATGTAATCCTCATGACCAATTCTCTTCTTTGTACTTTCAGCCAAATTCATTAACTCCGTCACGCCACTCATAAAATCTGAGCTTCTCCTATTCTTCATCCATTCAGATCGTTCCGTCTACACCACATGAAGGGTAATTTAAAATAAAAGAACAACATTAATACATGGATTAATTGATGCCCAAAGATGCATGCATAAATCACAAGATTTTATTTTAATAATTACTAAGGGCGCTCCAAATTGTTATCCAGCCGTGCAATGACAAAAATTAATTGCCAGTCAATTTACACCCAGAGTACTATAGCAGTACCCTTAGGAATTGCATACCTTAATTAAACCACTCACGAAAAGAATACCTTAATTCAATAGCCGCGCGATGACCTCCACCCAGCAGACAGAGAAGCGTGATGCAGCGGCACGCCGAGACAGCAGGGTCGAGGAGCAAAGCTTAGTGCGGCTACCACCTGAAATTCGACCTCCACTATCCCGCCATCGACCGTGATGGATATGCTCCAATAACGACGCCACTAATCTCGATGGTTGAGCTCCTCCTATCTCCCGACGTAGACTGAGGATTGACCTCCTATGATGCTGCCACTGCCCACCGACTGAGGATTGACCTATGATCCGGTAGCCGATGCCTCGGCCGCCGCTGCCGCTATTTACACTATGTATTACTGTAACTCAATTATTGCGACCCCATATGTACATGGTAGTACATCACATACGGTTTTGTCACATCAACGTGTCTCACCAACGTTGTCTTCTCACACGGTTTGGTGCGGAAATCATGTGTGAAGCTGTAATACCTAACACAAACGACATGTATAAATAGTGTGTCGTATACAACATAGTGTGATAAGTAGTTCCTGTCCGTTAGCTTATCCCCACAGTTTCCCCATTCCCCCCAAATTCCTAGATAGCCTCCAAATT
Organism: Triticum dicoccoides; assembly: GCF_002162155.2. Classification (NCBI taxonomy): domain Eukaryota; kingdom Viridiplantae; phylum Streptophyta; class Magnoliopsida; order Poales; family Poaceae; genus Triticum; species Triticum dicoccoides. The sequence continues at coordinate 381,568,659 of NC_041383.1, read as the reverse complement.
TCCTCGGGTGGCACTAACATTGGGGGAATGCAGATGAGTGGTCCTGATGGTTTCGGTGCGGCTGCTCCTACTCGTACCGCCGCTCTCGGCAGTGCCGCCACGACGGTGGTCACCGTCGAGCACTTGCCTAAGGTCATCAGAAGGCAGGTGTAGTACAGACCTGAATCGTCCTATCAGGTTCCAATCTATGTAGATCTTTTTTAGCATGTCCAAAGTAGCTGCGTGCTGAA
>NC_041383.1:381564058-381568070 GCF_002162155.2 Triticum dicoccoides | reverse complement strand
TCAGCTACCAAATCCGGGGCATGACTCCTGTCTCCCTCAACATGAGTTCAACTCTGAGTTTTGCACCACTGAGAAGTACCAAAAGATGATTTGTGTCCACGAACACACTCCCGCTCGACGTGTATGTACGAAGAGATTCGGCATCGGCAGACGGTTTCTCAGTTGCCCCTTAGAGGTTAGTTCTAAGTTCATCATTTTAGTTGAGTTAATGCCACCTCTCATCCTGAATAGTATTTAACATTGGCAGGGATATGAGGCTTATGCCTTTGTTAACTGGCTGGATAAAGAATGGCCTGCCGCACTCGGAGTGTTATCACCAAGCTCACAAAAGCGTAAAGCTGAAGAAGAAACTGACTGATATGGAGTGTACAATCAGTATGATGAAGCAAGAAAGAATCAATCATAGGCAACAGATGAAAGCAAGAGATAAGAAGCAACTTGCATGTGTAGTTGTGGTTGTCGCATTAGCCATGCTCTATGCGCTATTTGCAATGATGGTAAGGGGTTTTGTTTGACAGTATTGTTAAAGCACATCTAGATGTGCTCTAAGTAATGCACATCTAGGTCCTATGCCATTGATGTTACGTGAAGATTGGTGCATATATTTTCCTTTGTCTTTTTTCTTTTCCTATGTAGTTTGATTATTGCTGGCTTCATCAATAAGAAGACCTTAATGTATTGCTTGCCAGCTGTCCCATTCTGTTCGTACTAGTGCACATGTCACATTATGAAAACCAAATAATCCCAAAACTCGGTCCTTGTTTTTTTCCTGAAAAGAGAAATCAGCCAATAGGAGTCCTATCGCTTGTATGCATTAAATGACTTCATACTACTTAGCATAACATGCAATGGTCAATTCTGTGCACACAATGCTATTGATTACCAAATTATCATCGAGTCTCATCCCCCCCCCACCTAGGTCACAAGTATGGAGGGAGTAGTACTATGAAAAAAATGCTTGTTTCATATTTGGGCGCTCCAATGCGTGTGCGTAATTATCACATTGAGAACTGTGCAACCCCGGTAATCTGGAGTGACTGGGTACAAATAATTACGGTTGATTATATCAAATGGTTAGATAATACATCAATCCCCCGCTTCAATTGACATTCCTCTTCTCTGCATAGCCCGCTTAAGTGTCCACCATCTTCATCGTCCCTGACCGGCCGCGCTGCATACTTGCACATACTCTGTAATCTCTCTTCCTCGCGGTTTGTATACGTACCACAGCCACGTCGAGCGATAGAGAGGACGACAGTTCTGTCAGCAGTCTGGCGCCCGATGATAGGTCAACATCGGAATCATCCCGCTTGTCTTCCATGAGTCCGGCGTCGAGCCGAGACCTCGATTTTATCGGGATCATGGAAGGGACGCCACCTCCAGAGTCGTCAGACGGCAACCAGATGGATGAGGAGCCGTCGAAGGATGAAGAAGAGGATGAGGATGATGATGATGAGGAATGGTCGAACGAGGAGGAGGAGGATGACGACAACAACATCAATGACAATAGTGGCGGCAATTGAAAGCCAATGATCAGCGGCAAGAAGCGTCCTCGGCAAGACGATGTTGCGAGGCTATCCAACAACAACAATAACAAGAAGGACTAATTAAGCAGACTATATATATCTATGTTTCCGTTCACTCATATTAATTCGTTATCTATGTTTCCCCTGTCAATCTCATCGCAGACTGTTAGTAATACGTATTTGACAGAGATCTTTTACATTATCGCCCACATGTTGGTTTCTTGAATTGTGTGCCCTCTCGAGCACACAATTCATAAAAAATACCATATGGGCTGTCTATAATGATTGGACACAATTTTGATTATCGACCTGTTTGTCGGGTATGACACACATCTTGTTACGCCGAATCGTTTGTGCTCAACTCGATCATCGCAAACGGTTCATCGGAGCGAATTGTATGCCGTATATCGCACACACCTTGATCTGGCTACCCATTTCTATTGTTCTGTCTCATTGCAAATAGTTTGTAGGGATCAACCATATGCCTCATATCACACACAAAACTAAAATCTGAACCGTGTTTGACATATCCGCCATCGCAAATGTTTTGCATCTTTTTTGATGGTTTTTACATCATCATTTGTGATTAATGCATCACATACAGTTTCGTCAAAGGGTCTCTAATTTTAGTGTCACGCTAGCAGCACCCTATAGTAGTGTATGCTACTATCACTTAGTCTTGTGCTTCATGAATAGGAATTTGAAAAGGAGGCCAAGATGATATTAAAATTCCTACAATTTTTCTTTGAAGGAGACACTAAAGGAACAAATCCTACAGTTTTCCTTTGCTCCATTCCTTTGAACCAAATACATGAATAGTTGTACCATAGGAAACTTTCCAATTCCTAGGTTTTTCCTTCACTTCTCGTTTCAACCACTGGCAATTCTAGTAGGCAGCCTTGAACAGGCAAAATCCTACGCTCCAAAAATGTTTTTGTGCTACTTCTACTACTTTGGACCTAGGCCACTGCCCTACTAGCTCAACTCCCAGGCCCATCTACACATGCATAACTCAAACACGCAGAAATAAATAATGATGGCTTTGAGAGAGTCCATCGTGGATAGCTAAGTGGCCTGGTACCTCACTGCTTGTCATATAGGAGAAACTAATCGTATTTCATGTTACTATGCATGCTCAGTGGACAATATATAGAGTAAAAAAGCGATGCAACAAGTGTACAACCTCTTTGGAAAAGCCATGTTGATCTCAGCAACATTGGGTTAGTCGCTGAGGATGCTGCAGTTGATGTGGCTATCGGAGGAGGGGGAGAAGATCTTAGGCATCTGGAGATGGAGCCAAGGGTATTGCTTAGCTGTGATGGAGGTTTTCATCGTTGGAGCAGCTCCCGCAAGTTGTACAATGGCGAGGCTGAAGCAGGACAAGAGAGAGAGCGTTAACCTGAAGTGGAATTCTAATAGTATCTCTAATAGATGATGTAAAATACATCACCAAAAAGTGCTAGATGTAAAATACATCAGCTGCTCATCTCTGAACTTAACTGTCGAAACTGAATTTAACTGTCGAAACTGAATTTTACCGTCAAAACAGAATTTTGGCATGAAACTGAATTTTACTGTCGAAACTAAAAGCACTAGTAGTAGAAAAGCAGTGCACTAATAGTTTTGGCCGCTCGAGCAGTAGTGGCAGAGTAGCAGTTATCTAAATCGGTAGCCACTCCAGCAGGGAACGTAGTACCAGAGAGTAGCCAGGGCAGTTGGTCGTGCTGCAGCTACAACGCCCAGAGCAGCAGTGTGTGCGAGAGCCAGGGTGGCTCGTCATGTAGCAGCATCTCTGGCAGTAGCGGCAGGAGCTCGAGCGAGAGCCGGAGCTGCTGCTCATGCAACAACAGGGCGAGCAAGAGTAGAGCAGCAGCACAAGCAAGAGCAAGAGCAGCAGCGCGAGCAAGAGCAAGAGTGGACCAGGCAGGGGGCCGAGAGCAAGAGCAGAGAAGCAGCCCAAGCGAGAGCCGAAGCATTAGTAGTAGGGCCAGCGAGAGCTGGAGCAGCAGCAGCAGCATGTCCTACTAATGTGGACGTCGCCGTCGAGGGAGTGATGCCATGAAGGAAGTGGCCGGCAACACCGCCGTAGATGGAGCCACGCCATGGCGGCTCGAGACCGATAGTCGGCAGCATTGTGCGATGGAATCAAGAAGGAAGTGCAGTGATTAGTGTAGAACCTCTTTGGTGGCGCCTATTAGGCCTGAGCTTCATCCAAGGAATTGGTGATTGTGCTGCTCTTCCAGTGGTGCAGGTGAATACGACGTTGTGGGAATGGAGGTGGTGCGATAGACGAGGCAAACACCGGGGCAGCTCCTTGGAGGTGGAGGACGGGGTGGCTGAACCGGCAGGACAATGAGATCGACGACGAATCCTCATCTGATGTGGTGGATGAGGGACCTCGAGCTGTTCCAGAGGACGATGTCGTCGGCAAAGAGGCTCCGGCTGGGTAACAGTCGGGTGACGGGCGCAGGAGGTTGTGGGGCTTT
>NC_041383.1:381461814-381563703 GCF_002162155.2 Triticum dicoccoides | reverse complement strand
GGGGGGGGGTCGAAGGGGATGGGAAGGGGAAAATATGGTTTACGGACACGCTTGTTCGAACTGTGGGGTAAGTTACAAAAGTACCCCAACAGATTTGAACTAGGTGGTTCTTTCGGTTCAGGGGTATGACCGGAATTTCGCGTGTCGGGATTTCGCAGGAGGTGGGATTTTTTGTGTGTAATGGGGGATAGACCCTGGGTAGCCTCATCCACACCTCAACAGTTTTTAAGACATTGGGGCTGGCCAAGCCCTTCGGCCCGACTAGTTGCAAGGCCGGCCCATGGGGCCGGCTGGAGCCAACGGGCTGCCTCTTAGAAGGCGGCGCATCCCAGAACGCAGCGAGGGCGTGGACCGACTTCTACCAGGCATCCCCTCGCCTCTCAAAGTCTACACGCACCTGCTATGACAAGACAGGGCGCGGCAACAGTGCAACCTGCCACCCCCGAATCCAGGGTAGAGCGTGGCCATAGTGTGGGCGTACCAAGCGGAAACCCCTCACCTGGCAGGACACTATAGCCACATGGCCCATGACGTCGCCTACGTGAAACAAGGCCATGCTCCCACGATAGGCGGTCGGTGTGGCCCGTAGACGTCGGGCCCCACTATCCACGTATCACCAGAAGGTGGCAAGGCCAGAGCAGGCGGCCACAAGGGGAGGTCAACTCCTAGCAGGCGGTCATCCCTCCCCTTGGAGTCTGTGCACCATTAACCAGAAGTGATGGGGTGTGGCTACAGTGACCGCCCGCCAGGCGGCGGTACTGCAGCCATAAGCCCCCCGACCAAGATTTCATCATCAGAGGCAATGCTATAGTGTGTCATGGTCCTCCTGGCCCGCAGGCGGCAGGCCCTACCTGTCGGCCGAGTCCACGGCAATCGGCAGGGCCCACAGACACTAACTGCCAGGTTCTACAACCAGCCGGATTACCATTGTACCCCCGGGGTTAGGCCTATATAAATCCCTCAGGCTCACCCATGCAAAGGGTTCACCATTCTAGCCACCATACACTGATGTAGCTAGAGAGGAGCAGAGCTAGCTTTCCTTCTTCCTCCTCTAGTCGAACCAGCTCAAGGAGCAACCTTGTAGACACGCTATTTGATCATAGTGATGCGGAGACCCCATAGAGCAGGATTAGGGATGTTATCTCCATGGAGAGCTCCAAACCTGGGAGAGACCCAGCATCGTTTGAGGTCTTGCCTACTCCCGCTTCTAGAGCCCGACAACGCACTCCTGTCCCCACACATGATAAACCATCCCTTGGCATATGTCGAGGAAATACCACGACATTTGGCGCCCACCGTGGGGCTAAGCGCACCGTTAGCCAAAGACATGTTCTGGACGAGAACCCGTTTCCTTCCCCTTGAGCGCAGCCAGCCCGACGCGCTGGATGGCGCTTGCGCTGACATGTTGCGCGGTGTGGATACCGCCTGCACCGCGAGCTCCCTCGCCAATCTCCTCGGCGGAGTCCACCTCGCTGACGAGCCCACACTGAATGTGGGATCGGCCAGCTCCAAGAGCTGCCTCATCAACCTCCTTGGCAAGCTCCACATCGCCAGCGAGCTTGCCTCCGACTTGGAGTCCATCATCTCCACCGATCCGCCCGTCGAAATGATCATCAACTCCGATGCGACAGATGTTGATGCCTGCACCGACCACGAAGAAATCATCGATGATCCGCTCCCCGTGCGGATATCATCACCAGCGCCAGCACCGTCATAGAGGTGTTGGTCGTTACTCAGGATGGAGCCTCTGCCGGAGCGGACCGGGATCCGATCCGGGCGGCCCTACGAGCCCTTGCCACTCCGGTCAAGGAAGGCGCAGATGGCACGATGCTGGAGGCACACCACGTCTCGCTCCTCGATGGCGCCAACCAGTTGGCCACCATGAGGCGCCATACTGACGCCTACCAATGCGACATCGACCATGCTGTAGGTGGCGCTCTGGCTGCTGAAGAGCCCAGCCGACTAGGTGCAGTCCAATAGCACGACGCCACCATTGCTGGCATGGTGGGAGCCAATCGCCCGGTCTACGCCACCCCTATGGAGTACCTGCATGCTGCCTAGGCGGCAGCAGACGAGTTGGACCACCTAGACAGCAACGAGAGGCGCTGCATCATGGAGCGCCTTCAGTAGCTCCTCGACGCGACCACCGTTCAGCAGGAAGCCGGCCGCCGCGTGGTGGAGCCTGGCGTGCAAGATGAGACCCGTCCCCCTCGCCATGAGCACGGCACGACCTCTCGGTCCCTGATAGTCGGCACTCAGGGCCGGAGGAACCCGGAGCCGGCTGCTAGCCGCAGTCCGCACACACACATCATGATCGAGCGCGACCAAGACGGCCGCCCAAGAGCAGTGGAACGGTGCAACGACTGCCTGCCTCCCCCATGCAAGGAGAGACGCGCCTCCCCACCGCCTGTTGAGCATCCGACTCTCGGAGGCCGGCTAGGCCACTGGGAAGGAGTCGGAGAGAACAACGCCGGCCATTGGATCGACTGACTCACTCGATCCCTAGTGATAGAAGAAGAATATGCAGTCGACCCGCCTTGTTTCGGCCCCCGCATACGCGACAAGCCCTTTCCCAAAGGTTTCTCTCTCCCACACGACACTCCCAAGTACAACGGATCCGTGAAGCCGAAGGATTGGCTGGTTGACTACTGCACCACCGTCAACATAGCAAGCGGCAACAGGCGCGTTGCTGTGAAGTATGTTTTGCTCATGCTCCAGGGCACGGCCCGGACATGGCTGAACAGCCTCAAGACGTACAACGTCAACAACTGGCTAGATTTCAACGAAGTCTTCATCCGCAACTTCACCAACACCTACAAGCGGCCGCCCAAGCCTCGCCAGCTCTCCATCTGCTCTGCCTGATCCAGCGATCAGCCGAACAGCACAAGCTCGCGGAACCTTCGGAAGGCCCCTTCATCATCGGCAAGGCCCTGGGCAATGACTTGCACTACCTCATCGACACCCAGAAGCCCAGGGCGCGCAAGCAATGCACAGCCGGCGAAGAGACGGAGCGGCCATGGAACGCAAACATGCTCTGCCCATTTTACACTTGATTCGAGCGTATGTACCACACTTACTTTTGTACTCAGTAAAAGACCTCAGGTCCCCTGAGGTGCACTCGAGGGCTATCTTTTTATCTATAAGTTAAGCTTATGACATGATTTGAGTTTCTCCTATTTTCTGCCCCGTCTGGGTTCCGGCCAGCCAGCCCGGGGGCTCACCGCCTTGGCCTAAGTTTGCGCCAGCCGGAGCTGACTAGTAGTGTGTCGATGCCAAAGCCCTCTCTTCGCTCCAAGTCATAGCTCGCAGCGCGACTATCTGACTGGCGAAGAGCTACAGGCCGAAAACGCTGTCCATACAAAATCCGACTAAGGAAAACGCTAACTTAGGCCTAGATGGCTCCTCGCCTCCCTAGTCCGACTGCTTAGCAGCCGGCAGGCTAGCTTCTCGCTCGACTAAGCTATGCTCTACGTGGTGAAGTAACCTGCCTGTCCCGAAGAACGACCAAGTCCCTGACCCAATCATAGACCGCAGAGCGACTGTCCGGCTGGCAGGGAGGCGGCCAAGAGAACACGGCAAAGAAAAAGCCAAAAGGAGAGAAGCAAAACCGAACAAGAACCCGACAACACATGCAAGAATGTGGGGATTTAAACTTATATACATTACAAGAGGCCCAAGGCCAGCATTCATTAAGTTTAAACATACACTCCCAATGGGTAGAATTGCACGAATTTAACATACTTGTTCAAAAGATTACAAGAACAGGAAAAGATAAGTTAAAATGGCCACCTAGGCCAGAGGAGCAGCAGGGGGGTCCGAGAGGTTAGTGGAGGCAGCGGCGCCGGATGGTGGAGCGGCCGACTGGTGAGTCTCAGCCCGGTCAGCATCAGCAGCAGTTGGCGCAGTCACCCGGGGCTCGCTGGTCGAGGCTGGATTTCTGCTCCGTCCTTTGGTGCGTCGTTTTCGCCATCCTCATCCTTGTCGTCTTCACCCTCATCGCTAGAGGCAATCTCCTCCGCCGAGTCCTCCTCGTCCGCCGGGTTCAGCCCAAACCAGTCGGGCGGCACCTCAGCGCCCTTGTTGTCCAGTTCAGGGACGAAGACGGTGGTGTCGGCGTAATCTGCGATCACCGCCGTGCATTGAGTGAGCACAGGACCCACCGCCGCCAGCTCCGGACCAGCCTCCTGCTGGAAGGTGGCCAGCTGGGCCAGTTCCAAGCTGGGGTACCAAGCCTTGGTGAACTCCAAGGCCGTCCGGGCACCCGCCCAAGCCGCGGCGCCCATCCAGGCCTCAAAGCGTTCGACTGCCACCTCCAGTCAGTCGGCATTCCGGCAGGGGGTACGCCGAACTTGAGCGTCCGGCTAGAGGGTGGCCAGCACCTGAGCCCTGATGTGCTGCAGGCGGCGGAGCATCCGGTGGGCCGGCTGCAGGCGTGTCTTGATGGCGAGGAGCTGCTCCTTGAGATTTTGGAGCGCGTTGGGTGCAATGTCCACGCCTGCCGCCCTTCGCACCTTGTGTCACGCCTCGATGGCCTGTCTGACGGCGTCGGAGTAACCCGGGAAGTACTCTGCGCAACAAGAAGGTCAAAAGATTAGAAGACAAAGGCAGGCTCCTGGAGCAGTCGGCGGTTGCTCAAGAAGAAAAAATAAATCACCATCAATCATGTCCTCAATCTCACCTTCGCCGTCTGACAGGAACTTCTCCTTCTCGGCCCAGTTCGAACGTTGAGTCTCGAACTCCGCCTTGAGGGAGTCTTCGCTCTTGTTCAGCTTCTTGAGCTCCGCCTGGGCCGCTAGCTCCTTGGTTAGGCGCTCGCACTCCTGAGCCGCCTGGCTGCGCTCCTGCTCCTTGGTGCTAAGCTCGGTTTGGGCTGCGCCCAGGCGTTGCTGCAGTTCGGCGGCCGCCTCTGCAAAGATAAGAAAGAAAATACATCAACATCAACAAAAGATTAGTTGCCGGAAGATCCGGCCCGACTGCTCAGCAGTCGGCCTGAATCTCAGGGGCTACACCCAGCGGGTGCGCTAACGCGCCCCTGCAAGAAGAAAGACAGAGTGCTTACTCCAGCTCTCGTTTAAGTCGCTGGTCCGCTTGGCCAGCTCCTAGTTCTGGGAGTTGTAGGCGGCCGCACGGAGGTTGTGGTAGTCCTGCAACAAAGACAACGGAAGAAAAAGAAACAAGTTAGCACTCAGAACTTACCTTAAAGTTCCGAGCCGCCTACTCAGCAGCCGGCTTGGAACTCGGGGGCTACACCTAGTGGGTGCGCTGGCGTGCCCCCATGGAAGATTGCAAGAGTTTAAAAAACGAGAAGCAAGTACGCACCCAGACGGCCGTCCACGTCGCCAAGAAGTCCTGCATGGATCGCTGAAGGGCGGCGCCTTGGGTAATGAACTGGGCGAAGACATCCTGCACACCCATGTTCAGGACACCGCTGCTGCCCCTAGACGCCCAGTACGCTGAGGTGGGGCTGGTAGCCTCAGTGTCGGGCGCCGTTGAGCTGATGGCCCTGACCTCCAATGGCCTGGGTGCCGAGTTCACCCTTGCCGGACGCTGGCACGTGGGAACGTGGACTGTGGGAAGTGGACCCACCACCAACCCGCCGCCAGACGGCGCCACCTGCAGTGCGTCACGCTGGCCGCCCTACACGTCGGCAGTCGGTGCACGCGGAAACACCTCCGCCTCCAAAACAACGGGGCCACCCCCATCCCTCTCCAAGGCCGGTTGGTCGACGCCAGCCCCACCAGTCGGCACCTGGCCATCTGATACGTCTCCAACGTACCTATAATTTTTGATTGTTCCATGCTATTATATTACCCCTTTTGGATGTTTATAGGCTTTATATTACACATTTATATCATTTTTGGGACTAACCTATTAACCGGAGGCCCAGCCCATATTGCTGTTTTATTGCCTATTTCAGTATTTCGAAGAAAAGGAATATCAAACGGAGTCCAAACGGAATGAAACCTTCGGCAGCGTGATTTTTTTGGAGGAATATGATCCTGGAGACTTGGAGTTCACGTCAGAAGATCCTCGAGGAGGCCAGGAGATAGGCCCCCCCCCTATTGGGTGCGCCCCCTGTCTCGTGGGCCTCTCGAGCACCTCCCAACCGACTTCTTTCGCCTATATAGTCCCACGTACCCTAAAAACATCCACGGAGAAGATATATCGGGAGTTCCGCTGATGCAAGCCTCTGTAGCCACCAAAAACCTCTAGGGAGTCCGTTTCGACACCCTGCCGAAGGGGGAACCCATCACCGGTGGCCATCTTCATCATCCCGGTGCTCTCCATGATGAGAAGGGAGTAGTTCACCCTTGGGGCTGAGGGTATGTACCTGTAGCTATGTGTTTGATCTCTCTCTCTCTCGTGTTCTCTCTATGGCACGATCTTGATGTATCGTGAGCTTTGTTATTATAGTTGGATCTTATGATGTTTCTCCCCCCTCTACTCTCTCATGATGAATTGAGTTTCCCTCTTGAAGTTATCTTATAGGATTGAGTCTTTACTTTGAGAACACTTGATGTATGTCTTGCCATGTTTATTTGTGGTGACAATGGGATATCACGTGCCACTTGATGTATGTTTTTGTGACCAACTTGTGGGTTCCATCCATGAACCTATGCATAGGGGTTGGCACACGTTTTCTTGACTCCCCGGTAGAAACTTTGGGGCACTCTTTGAAGTACTTTGTGTTGGTTGGATGAATTTGAGATTGTGTGACGCATATCGTATAATCATGCCCATTGATACTTGAGGTGACAATGGAGTATCTAGGTGACATTAGGGTTTTGGTTGATTTGTGTCTTAAGGTGTTATTCTAGTATGAACTCTATGGTGGATCGAGCGGAAAGAATAGCTCTATGTTATTTTACTATGAACTCTTGAATAGATCGATCAAAAAGGATAACTTTGAGGTGGTTTCGTACCCTACCATAATCTCTATGTTTGTTCTCTGCTATTAGTGGCTTTGGAGTGACTATTTGTTGCATGTTGAGGGATTGTTATATGATTTATCTATGTTATTATTGTTGAGAGAACTTGCACTAGTGAAAGTATGAACCCTAGGCCTTGTTTCCTATCATTGCAATACCGTTTACGCTCACTTTTATCATTAGTTACCTTGCTGTTTTTATATTTTCAGATTACAAAAACTCATATCTACTATCTATATTGCACTTGTATCACCATCTCTTCGCGGAACTAGTGCACCTATACAATTTACCATTGTATTGGGTGTGTTGGGGACACCAGAGACTCTTTTTTATTTGGTTGCAGGGTTGTTTGAGAGAGACCATCTTCATCCTACGCCTCCCACGGATTGATAAACCTTAGGTCATCCACTTGAGGGAAATTTGATACTGTCCTACAAACCTGTGCACTTGCAGGCCCAACAACGTCTACAAGAAGAAGGTTGTGTAGTAGACATCAAGCTCTTTTCTGGCGCTGTTGTCGGGGAGGTGAGTGCTTGAAGGTGTATCTTTAGATCTTGCAATCGAATCTTTTTGTTTCTTGTTTTATCACTAGTTTAGTTTATAAAAGAAAATTACAAAAAAATGGAATTGAGTTTGTCTCATACGCTTCATCTTTTTAATATCTTTCGTGAGAATGATGGAAAGGAAAATTGTGCTCAAGTTCTAGAAGAAGAATGCATTAAAATGCTTGGTACTAGATCTTTGTATGATGAGCATGATTGCAATGTTGTTAGTATGAATTCCTTGAATATCCATGATGCTAATGATATGCAAAGCCACAAGCTTGGGGAAGCTATGTTTGATGAATATGATATAATTTGTCCCCCAAGCTTTGATGAGCAAATTTATTATGATGAAAGCATGCCTCCTATTTATGATGATTATATTAATGAAAGTGGGTTCGGAAGAGTGTCAACTTTAGGAAGTAGTGATCCCACTATTTTTGAGGATGTTGAATCTTATTGTGATGAACATGAAAGTGGATTTGGAAGAGTGTCAACTTTATTTAGTGATGATTCCACTATTTCATAAGAGGTTCCAATTGATTATGAGAGCAAAGTTGCTATCTATGATGATTATTGTGATGACTTGTATGCTATTAAGAATAATGATAACCATGAAACTTGTCATCATGATTTTAGTTTTCAATTGGATTATGCCTCACATGATAATTATTTTGTTGAGTTTGCTCCCACTACTATTCATGAGAAGAAATTTTCTTATGTGGAGAGTAGTAAATTCTCTATGCTTGTAGATCATGAAAAGAATGCTTTAGATGTTGGTTATATTGTTGAATTCATTCATGATGCTACTGAAAATTATTATGAGAGAGGAACATATGCTTGTAGGAATTGCAATAATATCAAGTTTCCTCTCTATGTGTTGAAAATCTTGAAGTTATGCTTGTTTAGCCTTCCTATGCCAATTGATTATTGTTCCCGTAAGTTGTTTGCTCACAAAATCCCTATGAATAGGAAGTGGGTTAGACTTAAATGTGCTAGTCATATGCTTCATGATGCTCCCGTTATGTTTCCATTTTTATCTTTTATGTGAGCATCATTGTCATCATCATGCCTAGCTAGAAAGGCATTAAAGAAAAGCGCTTGTTGGGAGACAACCCAATATATATCCTTACTGTTTTTGTGTGTTCACATGATTTTGCTACTGTAGCAATCATGTTTTATAGCTTTTGTTTCAATAAAGTGCCAAGTAAGACCTTTAGGATAGCTTACGGTGATAGTTGTGTTGATCCTGCTGAGAATCAGAAACTTTTGCACCCAATAAATTAGTTTTGTTAATTCACAGAAACCTGCTTGGGATCTGATTCTTTTTGCTCTGGATTGGTACACGAATTTATTAGGACTTCCTAATTTGGTAGAATTTGTGTAGTTCCATAAGTATACGTTTTATACAGTTTACTACAGACTGTTCTGTTTTTGACAGATTCTGTTTTCTATGTGTTGTTTGCTTATTTTGATGCATCTATGGCTAGTATTAAGTTGTATGAACCATAGAGAAGTTAGAATACAGTATATATTACACAAATATGAATTTAGAATGAGTTCATTATAGTAACTAAGTGGTTGCTTTATTTTCTTATACTAACGGAGCTTACAAGTTTTCTGTTGAGTTTTGTGTTGTGAAGTTTTCAGGTTTTGGGTAAAGATTCGATGGACTATGAAATAAGGAGTGGCAAGAGCCTAAGCTTGGGGATGCCCAAGGTACCCCAAGGTAATATCCAAGGACAACCAAGAGCCTAAGCTTGGGGATGCCCCGGAAGGCATCCCCTCTTTAGTCTTCGTTCATCGGTAACTTTACTTGGAGCTATATTTTTATTCACCACATGATATGTGTTTTGCTTGGAGCTTCATTTTATTTTGTTAGTATTTGCTTGGTGTTATTTAGAATAATGTTTTGCATATTTAATTTTCAATTAAAAAGTCAAGGATATCCTTTACCATGCTTATTTTGCTAGTATACATGTTGCTGTTTGAAAACAGAAAGTTTACCGCTGTTGCAAAAATTCCCTAGAAAAGTCAGAGCATGATATAATGTTGAAACCTTTTGCATAATGAGATATAATAAATTTATTACAGTGGGAAGTTTCTCTCATAATTTTTGGAGTTAGGGAAGTATTGATACTCTTGCATTCTTTACAGACTGTACTGTTTTGGCAGATTGCTGTTATGTTTGCATATGTTTGCTTGTTTAATGATTCTATTTGAGGATAGGAGTATTAAATATGCAGAGGCATTTATTATTCAATGTGGAATAATAATTTTAGTGATTTCTTATAGTAGAAAATGATAAGGTTTTGCATTGGTTTATGCTAACCTATCTCACGAGTTCTTGTTGAGTTTGTTGTGAATGAAGCTTTTGATAAAAAGAGAAACCATGATATGAGAGGAATTAAGGAGACACAAAAGTTCAAGCTTGGGGATGCCCAAGGCGCCCCAAGATAATATTTCAAGAAGTCTCAAGCATCTAAGCTTGGGGATGCCTACCGCCTTTCTTCTTCAACAACTATCGGTTAGTACTGGTTGAGCCTAAGTTTTTGCTTCTTCACATGAGTTGTGCTATCCTTGCAATGTCATTTTATTTTGTTTTGCTTGCTGTTTGAATACAATACCAAGATCTGAAATTCCTTAATGTTAGACGGTCTTCACATAGTTGCACAATTATTCGACTACTCATTGATCTTCACTTATATCTTTCGGAGTAGTTTGTCATTTGCTCTAGTGAATCACTTATATCTTTTAGAGCACGGTGGTGGTTATATTTTGTAGAAATTTCTAGTCTCTCATGCTTCACTTATATTATTTTGAGAGTCTTTTAGAACAGCATGGTTTTTGCTATGGTTACAAAGTTGGTCCTAGAATGATGAGCATCCAAGTTGGGTATAATAAAAACTATCATAGAAAAGAATTGGATGCTATGGTCAATATGATGCTAGATAATTGTTTTGAGATATGGAGGTAGTGATATTAAAGTCATGCTAGTTGAGCTGATTATGAAAAATGCTTGTGTTGAGGTTTGTGATTCCCGTAGCATGCACGTATGGTGAACCGCTTTGTGATGAAGTTGGAGCACAATTTTATTTATTGATTGTCTTCCTAATGAGTGGCGGTCGGGGACGAGCGATGGTCCTTTCCAACCAATCTATCCCCCTAGGAGCATGCGCGTAATACTTTGTTTTTGATGACTTGTAGATTTTTTCAACAAGTACATGATTTCTTTTGAATAATGTTGAATCCATGGATTATAAGCACCTCACCCTTCCACCATTGCTAGCCTCTCTTGTGCCGCTCAACTTTCGCCGGTACCATACACCCACCATATACCTTCCTCAAAACAGCCACCATACCTACCTATTATGGCATTTCCATAGCCATTTCGAGATATATTGCCATGCAACTTTCCACTGTTCTGTTCATATGGCACGCATTACTTTTGTCATATTGCTCTTTGCATGATCATGTAGTTGACATCGTATTTGTGGCAAGGCCACCTTCATAATTTTCATACATGTCACTCTTGATTCATTGCATATCCCGGTACACCGCCGGAGGCATTCATATAGAGTCATATCTCATTCTAGCTTTGAGTTGTAATTCTTGAGCTGTAAATCCGTAAAAGTGTGATCATCTCCATTATTAGAGCATTGTCCTAGTGAGGAAAGGATGATGAAGACAATGATTCCCCCACAAGTCGGGATGAGACTTCGGACTTTACAAAAGAAAAAAAAAAGAAAAAAAAAGAGAAAGGCCAAAAAGAAAAAAAAGAAGGCCAAAGAAAATAAAAAGAAAAAAAGAAAAAAAGAAAAAAATGAGAGAAAAAGAGAGAAGGACAATGCTACTATCTCTTTTTCCACAGTTGTGCTTCAAAGTAGCACCATGATCTTCATGATAGAGAGTCTCATATGTTGTCACTTTCATATACTAGTGGGAATTTTTCATTATAGAACTTGGCTTGTATATTCCAATGATGGGCTTCCTCAAAAGTGCCCTAGGTCTTCGTGAGCAAGCAAGTTGGATGCACACCCACTTAGTTTCTTTAGTTGAGCTTCCATATATTTATAGCTCTAGTGCATCCGTTGCATGGCAATCCCTACTCACTCACATTGATATCTATTAATGGGCATCTCCATAGCCCGTTGATACGCCTAGTTGATGTGAGGCTATCTTCTCCTTTTTGTCTTCTCCACAACCACCATTCTATTCCACATATAGTGCTATGTGCATGGCTCACGCTCATGTATTGCGTGAAAGTTGAAAGAGTTTGAGATTATTAAAGTATGAAACTATTGCTTGGCTTGCCATCGAGGCTGTGCATGATTAAATACTTTGTGTGATGAAGATAGAGCAACAGTCAGACTATATGATTTTGTAGGGATAACGTTCTTTGGCCATGTTATTTTGAGAAGACATGATTACTTTGATTAGTATGCTTGAAGTATCACCATTTTCATGTTAATATGAACTTTTATTTTGTATCATTTGGATCTGAACATTCATGCCACAATAAAGAAAATTACATTGAGAATTATGCTAGGTAGCATTCCACTTCAAAAATTCTGTTTTTATCATTTACCTACTCGAGGACGAGCAGGGATTAAGCTTGGGGATGCTTGATACGTCTCCAACGTATCTATAATTTTTTATTGTTCCATGCTATTATATTACCCCTTTTGGATGTTTATGAGCTTTATTTTACACATTTATATCATTTTTGGGACTAACCTATTAACTGGAGGCCCAACCCATATTGTTGTTTTATTGCCTGTTTTAGTATTTCGAAGAAAAGGAATATCAAATGGAGTCCAAACGGAATGAAACCTTCGGCAGCATGATTTTTTGGAAGAATATGATCCTGGAGACTTGGAGTTCATGTCAGAAGATCCTCGAGAAGGCCAGGAGATAGGTCCCCCTATCTCGTGGGCCCCTCGAGCACCTCCCGACCGACTTCTTTTGCCTATATAGTCCCACGTACCCTAAAAACATCCACGGAGAAGATAGATCGGGAGTTCCACCGCCGCAAGCCTCTGTAGCCACCAAAAACATCTCGGGAGTCCGTTCTGGCACCCTGCCGGAGGGGGAACCCATCACCGGTGGCCATCTTCATCATCCCGGCACTCTCCATGATGAGGAGGGAGTAGTTCACCCTCGGGGCTGAGGGTATGTACCAGTAGCTATGCATTTGATCTCTCTCTCTCTCTCGTGTTCTCTCTGTGGCACGATTTTTATGTATCGCGAGCTTTGTTATTATAGTTGGATCTTATGATGTTTCTCCCCCCTCTACTCTCTCATGATGAATTGAGTTTCCCTCTTGAAGTTATCTTATCGGAAGAGTCTTTACTTTGAGAACACTTGATGTATGTCTTGCCGTGTTTATCTGTGGTGACAATGGGATATCACGTGCCACTTGATGTATGTTTTGGTGACCAACTTGCGTGTTCCGCCCATGAACCTATGCATAGGGGTTGGCACATGTTTTCTTGACTCTCCGGTAGAAACTTTGGGGCACTCTTTGAAGTACTTTGTGTTGGTTGGATGAATTTGAGATTGTGTGAGCATATCATATAATCATGCCCACGGATACTTGAGGTGACAATGGAGTATCTAGGTGACATTAGGGTTTTGGTTGATTTGTGTCTTAAGGTGTTATTCTAGTATGAACTCTATGATGGATTGAGCGGAAAGAAAGAATAGCTCTATGTTATTTTACTACGAACTCTTGAATAGATCGATCAAAAAGGATAACTTTGAGGTGGTTTCATACCCTACCATAATCTCTATGTTTGTTCTCCGCTATTAGTGGCTTTAGAGTGACTCTTTGTTGCATGTTGAGGGATTGTTATATGATCTATCTATGTTATTATTGTTGAGAGAACTTGCACTAGTGAAAGTATGAACCCTAGGCCTTGTTTCCTATCATTGCAATACCGTTTACGCTCACTTTTATCATCAGTTACCTTGCTCTTTTTATATTTCCATATTACAAAAACCTATATCTACTATCCATATTGCACTTGATCACCATCTCTTCGCCGAACTAGTGCACCTATACAATTTACCATTGTATTGGGTGTGTTGGGGACACAAGAGACTCTTTGTTATTTGGTTGCAGGGTTGTTTGAGAGAGACCATCTTCATCCTACGCCTCCCACGGATTGATAAACCTTAGGTCATCCACTTGAGGGAAATTTGCTACTGTCCTACAAACCTGTGCACTTGCAGGCCCAACAACGTCTACAAGAAGAAGGTTGCGTAGTAGACATCACCATCTGGCACCGGAGGCTCCGCGTTCTGCCGGTCGATGGACTCCGAGGCTCGAGCGTGTGACGCCTCCACCTCCTACGCCTTGGCGGCCGCATCCACCTGCTCCTTGTTCTCCGCATCATCCTGCGCCCCGGCCGCCGCATCGGCCTCTTCTTGCGCCGCCTCCGCCTCCTCCCGGGCTGCGGCCTCCCGCTCCTCTCGCACCTCCCGCGTGTTTCTCTTTGTTGCCTCCTGGAGGGCGGCGAGTGGATCCACACGGAGGGGGCATGTAGAGCTATCGGTCGCCCCAACCAGTGAGGAAGACGGGGCCCACGAGAGAGATAGCGGAGCCCTGTCCGGGGAAACAAGAAAAACTAATGAAAAGATCGCAAGGGAAGCAAACGAAGCAACAACAGGAAGATCAAAGTACTTACACAAATACCACCGGACGCTGCTTCGGGCCCTTCTGGAAAAGGGCCGCCCTCACGGCGGCCTCTTGCCGCTTGGTCGTGGAGGCCGAGGTCTTGACCTTCTTGGGCCGGCTGCGAACAACACAACGTTTACCCGGCATTTCGGCGCGCCGGCTACTGCAGTCGGTGCAGCCGAGGAGCTGGCGCCCACCTTTTCGGCGCCATGACTGCGGCGTGGCTCATCGTCCTCCTCGTCGTCATCCGGCCACTCCCCAAGACCGCCTCCTAAGAAGATGACCGCTCCCTCACCGCCACCGCTTGCGGCGTTATCCTCCTCCATGGCGGCCGCCCCCAAGTCAGGGTCGTCTGCGTCGCTCACCGCCCGGTCCGCTAGGAACTGGTCACCTGGGGCCAGTGCATCGGTGCCTATTGGCCGGGAGGCATTGCACCATGGCCGACTGCTCAGTCAGCAAGAAGAACCTGGACCAGCAAAGAGATGGAGAATCAAAAGACTTACCGAAGGCGGCGGGTTAGCCCGGTTGTACGGCGGCTTGCTGAACCGCCACTCCATCTCCGAGAGCTTGCAGTCGGAGAAAAAGTTTACCGTCCGGACCACCTCCGTGTCCGGCATCACCTTGGTAGACATCCGGGATGGATCCCGGTGCCCACTCATGTTGCTGATGATGTGGGGCCAGGCTTTAAGAGGCAGCACCCGACGCTCCACAAAGGTAGCCGGCAGGTCTGAGGCCTTGAGGCCCTCCAACTCCATCATCTCCTGGAGCCGGGTGAGAGTGGTGGTGGAGGCGGCCGTCAGGTTCGTCGGCCGATATCTCCAGTTGGTGAGAGGCTCTGCATGCAGACCGGCTATGTAAGCCCGCAGGTTGATGTATTTCCGCGACGGGTGGATGTTCTCGACGTAGAAGTACGACTTCTGCCACAGCTTGGCCGACTGCAACAGGGCGAGAGCCGGGAAGTGGGTCTCGGCTCCAGTGCACCGCACCATGATGCAGGCTCCGCACTGGGCCACCTCGTTCTTGGTGGCGGTGCTGAGCTTGAGGTAGAAGAGTTCTCCCCACAGCTCAAGTGTGGGGAGCATGACGAGATATCCTTCATAGAGGGTGAAGAAGGCGGAGAGCAGCATCACTGTGTTCGGTGAGAGGTGGTGGGGCTGCACTCCATAGAAGTCGAGGAACAAGCGGAGGAATCTACTCGTCGGTAGACCGTAGCCGCGGAGGAAGTGCGACCAGAAGACGACGCGCTTGCCACCCTCTGGCGCCGGCGAGATCTCCCTTTCAGGAGGAACATGCACCTTGACATTCGAGGCTTGAGGGAGCCGCCGTGTCTAGCGGAGGAACTCCAAGTGGTCGTCGTGGACGTTGGAGCCATCCCAGTCACCTACACGGCCACTGTGCGGCATGGGCTCCGTGCTCGATGGCGATGCAAGACGGCTGCGGCGTGAAAAGTCTTACGATGGCGGGATATGACAGTGCTCCGGCGAGACGAGAAGGCGACACGACAGCTAGAGGAAGAAGAAGGAGAAAAGCAATATGAAGGGCGAGGAGGGCACGCGTGCATCCTGCCGCCCCTTCTGCCCCTACTTATAGCCCCCCGACGGTGGAGCCGAGGGGGCGAGACGTGGGGGGGGGGCAAGATTAATTACGCCCACTCCCCCCAGGACCCCGCATTCTCCACGCTGTAATGGAGTGTATTAAACGCACCAGGGAAGCGCAACCGCCCGCCTTGGCCGCAGCGGATCTGTGTCATGTGTGGGCTGGTAGGTTGGCCTGGCCGGCTGGTGCCGCATGGTGGGCGGGCAACGGGTGGCGAGCCTGTTGCCCGGGTGGCACGCCACCTGGCCCCCACCATGACAATTCAAATTCCACCAGGGAGCCATGTCCGATTTCTGGTGCCCGACTCCTCCCAGCCGGACGAAGCAGAAGGCGGAAGACCACGTGAGAGGGAAACTGCTGAGGCTCTCCGACTGCCCAAGGCTATAGAACCTCACTAGCTTTGGGGACTACTGACGGGGGGATAGACCCTGGGTAGCCTCATCCACACCTCAACAATTTTTAAGACATCGGGGCTGGCCAAGCCCCTCGGCCTGACTGGTCGCAAGGCCGGCCCACGGGCCCTGCTGGAGCCAACGGGCCACCTCCTAGAAGGCGGCAAACCCCAAGAAGGCAGCGGACCCCAAGAAGGTGGCGGGCCCCAGAAGGCGGCGAGGGCGTGGGTCGACTCCGACCAGGCGGCCCCTCAGCCCCTCAAAGTCTGCATCCACCTGCTAGGACAAGACAGGGCGCGGCAACAGTGCAACCTAACACCCCCGAATCCAGGGTGGAGCATGGCCACAATGCGGGCGTACCAAGTTGACACCCCTCGCCTAACACGACACTATAGCTAACGCGACCCCTGACGTCGCGTACGTCAGATAGGGCCATGCTCCCACGACGGGCGGTCGGCGTGGCCCGCAGACGGCAGGCCCCACCTGTTCGCGTATCACCAGAAGGCGGCAAGTCCGGAGTAGGCGGCCACAAGGGAAGGCTAACTCCTAGCAGGCGGCGGTCCCTCCCCTTGGAGTCTGTGCGCCATTAACCAGAATTGACTGGGTGTGGCTACAGTGATTGTCCACCAGGCGGCAACACTGTAGCCATAAGTCCACCCGACCAAGCTATCGTCATCAGAGGCGAGGCTACAATGCGGCATGGTCCTTCTGGCCCGCAGGCGGCGAGCCCTACCTGTCGGCCAAGTCCACGGCAGTTGGCGGGGCCCACTAGGCGGCGGGCCCCAGCTGTTAGCAAAGAAGCTGGAGCCCAGAGACACTGACGGCCGGGTCCTACCATTGTACCCCTGGGCGGTAGGCCTATATAAACCCCCTACGCTCACCCATGCAAAGGATTCACCATTCTAGCCACCATACACCCATGTAGCTAGGGAGGAGCAGAGCTAGCTTGCCTTCTTCCTCCTCTAGCCGAAACAGCTCAAGGAGCAACCTTATAGCCACGCTATTTGATCATAGTGATGCGGAGACCCTGCAGAGCAGGATTAGTGGTGTTATCTCCATGGAGAGCCTCGAACCTGGGTAAGACCTGGTATCATTTGAGGTCTTGCCTACTCCGGCTTCTAGAGCCCGACAAAGCACTCCTTGGCATATGTCGAGGAAATACCAGGACATCGCGCATTGTAATTTTGGGATAGCAAGGCACGGGTTGAGATGGAGGGACTTTTCGGAGCACAACTAGACAAAGAGATATCTTATAATTTTGGGATAACAAGGCGCGGGTTGAAATTTCGGGACAAGCCTAACATGTAAGGCACAAAATAAATGCACACTCCCCTCAATGAAAAAACATAAAGAAATCAATTCGCACCACACAAGAGAGCCTAGTCCCATTTTACTGTATATGAGTTACTACAAATGGCATTGAAAACTTCGAATGCATGTTATGTTGAATTAAAATATTTCGCTAGGTGTATAATGCATGTAACTTGCTAGTCAAATGAACATTTTAGTGCATTCCAAATGTAGATACTACTGCTTCAATATAAACTAAATTTGAATTTGTTTCTATATTTGAGTAAGATCTACAATCATGATTGTTGTCAAGTCAAACCATTTGAATTCGTTTCTCTATTTGAATATGTCTACAATCATGATTGTTGTCAAGTTAAACCATCATTTGTATATAATCTTCACAACACAACACATGATTATTTTCAAGTTAGATATGAACTATGTGTACTATATGAACTCGAACTCGAATTTTTAATCCACTTTATGTTGATTTCAAATCATAGTACATTTCAAGCTCTAGCTAGATCTTCATAATCCAAACCATGTCTCGTATGTATATTGTGTTGATCACATAATGTATGGTGCCCCGGCCCCTACGCCTACAAGTATTTAGCTGTGAGCTGCAAACGGCACACATTATCACAAATTCAAATAAAATGTGACATTGTTTGATATATAGTATGGTTTGGATTGTTCAATATTTAGCTGTGAGTTGCAAACGTCAAGTATTATCACATTATAGTATAACATGTCCAAAATCACACCACGTGTATGACCATTATATTCATGCATGCATGGGTTTAAAACACTATGATCTCTTATAACAATATACGAATCCACTTCTATAACGAATTATGATCTTTGTTAGTCTTTTACACCCACACAATCCTCTTATCTTTGTAGCTAGCACTAACTTTCTCTTGTGCATGCCCACTCCCTCCTGGCTCTCCCCCTCCCTCAGCATTCTATCCATCATGCACATTCGTTTATTTTCTTTAAGTCGTTCTACCGCAGTCTCCACAACTCCTTCTTTCCGGCACACACCGATCGATAAATCTCTCCAGTGAGGTCTGCCTACCACTCGCACACACACACTTTTCACTCCTCCTTTCCCTGTCCATGCCCCATATCTCTCATATCATCCCACACACGTGTAAACTCTCTCCCCTCTTTTCATCAATCTCACAATCGCACGCTCCTCCCCCTATCTAGTAGGCCTCTCGCACCACCTCCTAGCTCCATCCCTCTCTCTCTATCCGTCTCTCTGGGCCTTATTTTCCTCTAACAAATGGATGTACACCGGCCGATCTCCCACTATACATATAGCTAGCTAGCAAGTCAGCTATAACTTGTTTTCCCCATGCACCAATCAATCTACCTCATTAGTTATGTCTCTCCCTTCCTCCGTCAACACACAACAATTGATCTACCGATCTAGTTAGGTCTGCTTACCAAGCACATATAGTCCCCCTTCATCATCCATGCATGCCGCCCGAGACGTCTATCACACACACGCACACAGAGAAACACACCCCCTCTCTTCTTGATATTGCATCTATACCCTCCGTTTGTCTAGTAGGCCTCTCCCCCATCCTCAAGAAGCAATTCCACCACCACCCCTGCAGCACTCTACCTCTCTCTCTCTCTCTCTATCTATCTATCTATCTATCTATCTATCTATCTATCTATCTATCTCTATCTCTCTTGCAACCTATTTCCCATCCTACACTTATGTATGGATGTCGTTTGATCTCCCTCAAGACATAGCTAGGTCTCTCCTTCTCCATACATATATGAGTCGATCTACCTCTCTAGTTAGGTCTCCCCCCCACACACACAACGATACATCAAGCGCTCTAGTCATGTCCCCTTGTCACACACAAACTTGCCCTATCCCCTCTGACGTTCTGGTAGGTCAGTCGCCCTATATATATCTTTGACGTGGGTAGACACAATTTCTATGGCTCTCTTCATCGATCTCACACCCACACACTTGATCCTCTCTTCGATTCTATCAATCTCACGCCTATGATCCCTCCCTCTCTTCTCATGGATCGCCCCTCTATATATGATATAGCTAGGCCTATATTTCACACACAGTGCATGTGTCACTTTTTTTTGAGATATGATCGACACATATTCCCACAAATACACTCACGATATCAGCCCCAAAAAAACACTCACGAACGCACACGCCATCTCTCTCTAGGTTTGTATCTCTCTCACACACACCCACATAGGTAGGGTACGTGCACAAAGAGAAGAGGTGCACGCACGATGCAAATACCGCCATCTCTTTCGCCAGCACACCCGTGCAGGTACACAGTGGAGCTCATTTCCGTACATAAAGGCAGCCCACATGGTAATTTGACACGTGTACTGGTTGTCCATTTGATAGAGGATCGTGTACCACACGTGAACAAACAAAGTGCGACTTGACGTGTTGGTGCGTTATTTTAAAAGAAGGTTTTATTCCTCAATGGAGCACGTACATAATATAAACCGATTGTTATCGAGATAAAAAAGAAAATCGCTCCACTATACTATACTATATAATGTAGGTAGGATCCTCAATGCTTGCTTGATGGGGTCGGTCTCTTCTACTCTCTCACACAAGATGGCAGTGGTCATTCTCTCTCTCTCTCTCTCTCACCACTAGCCCCTCATCTCGACGGGTCCCGTCCGCCGGCGGAAAGGGATGATGTGCAACGTTGCTCCGGTCGCCAGTGTCGATGCAGGAAACCCACTATCGGCATGTCCTGATCTGCGATGCCCACCATTCTCGATAAGCAAGCTCTGGAGTGGTTGTGCCTTTGCCCCTTGCTTGCGGCTGCAGTATGGGCAAATCACGCCCGCCTCCACCCTCCTGGTTACATCCCGATGACCCTCAGGTACAGCTTCCTGTGGAATCATCCTTGCTCCATTTCCCGTCTTCCCATGTCGCTACATGTGGATATTCTCTAGTTCTTTCCATAAAACATATTGTAGCTGGGCCGGCGTACTTTCAATGTTTCATCAATAGTGCCACTATTATTGCAATCACACTTATTAAATATCATTGTTAACACTGATGCTCAGCTCCATTTTAGTGCAACTGCACAAAATGATGGGATGGTGCATGCATCCAACTGCTACATGTCTTGGCGGGCATCGACAAGCCGCTTGAAAATGGCTACCAACATGTCCACCGTGGCCAGGAAATGAAAGCATGCTTAGGGACCTAATCGATCATTTTTTCTTTATTTATACACCTTCTCACAACTTTGTCTGAAGTTGTGAAGTAAATATTGGGTCTCATATGTGAATCATTGATATGCATTAGCATGCATGTTGGTTTCCTTTGTATTTGTTGCAATGTTATAACAAGAAAACCTTCAAGGCAAGACACATGAAAGAAAAGCTGATAACTTCGTAGCATTCTACTAGTATAATTTTTTATCTCGCTAAGAAATTATATTTACTAGCACAGTATATATAAACAAATGTTGAAAGGTCGATAGCATTGCGAGAAACCATTCTAGGAGCATAGAACTTCCTTTCCTCGACATGTTGGACATCCGGCATCCAGGTGCACGTGCCATGCACCAAATTATGAGTGCACAACCGCAAGGAATGCTACCAATGAGCCATCAAATCTCAAACATCAAGTTGGACGCATGAACAACACATCAGTTCACACATCGTAGAATCCTCTCATAATAATTTTCAAGGAAAAACACCACATGTGAAGATTGGACGGTACTGTTGCTGCAAGGCATATAAACCCTTATCCGAAACATCAAGTATGGCCATATGGGGATGGTTCTAGAAAAAAATATTCCATCCCTTCCAGTTTATGGGCCTCAATTCCAAATCTAAACCAAGCAATGAACAAGTACTACTAGATAGTGAGTGTATAATACTGTATCATGTAGGTACTAATTGCAACGCATGCATGTGTTGGCAGTAAAATGACCATGTATGAATTTGATGATATGATTTGTGTAAGTTGCATGTCATATTATTGCACTAACACGTGGTCAAAGTTAGCCAATAAAACGCATTGTAAACCCTATATGGATTGAGGGAGTACATGCATTGCTGAGTTTTCTCTTAATCCTTGCATGCAATGTTTTTTATTGAAGCTTGAAATACTAACATGTGAATGGGAGGGACTACTACAACCCTTCCAAAAGAACTATAGTACTAATGGTATCATACTTCCTCTGTTCACCATCACATGTTCAGTACTTTTGTGAACTATGTTAATGACTAATTTATTCCATAACTCAACATCTATTTTGGTTAGGGAGATTTCAAATTGAACCATATACTAGTAGGCTGAAAAGCAGGTACTTATGTACTACTTTTAACGTGTCTTGTCAACACACAGAACGGGGAGAAGCTTGCTTAGTATGCCCTCTCCCCCACGCATGGACGCGATGGCTCACAGAGTTGTAGGACGAGGAGAAGTATGCTTACTATGCCTACGCCCGCTCCCTCGCCCTCGGGCACGGTGACTCGCAGAGTCACAGGACGAGGAGAAGCTTGCGTACTACGCCTACGCCCGCTCCCACACCCACGCGCGCAGTGGCTCGCAGAGTCGTAGGACAAGGATAACCTTGCTTACTACGCCTACGCCCGCTCCCTCGCCCACATGTGTGGTGGCTCGCAGGACTAGGGGAAGATTTTACTACTCCCTCTGTTAGACGTATATTTTTATTAGTTTGAATTTCTTACCACATATGTCACATGGTCCATTAGACGTATACTCCTCGTCCCTACCTTCGTTAGAGAGACTATCGTATTGCTTGAAATATATGTCTAATAGAAGATTTCAATATGAACTACATACTCCAAATATTGATGTATATAGACGTACTTTGGAGTGTAGATTCACTCATTTTGCTCCGTATGTAGTCCATATTGAAACAGACATAGTAGTACGCACTATCCATCGCCCCTCGCCCACATGGTGGACTTGCAACAATTTATTTGGTGTCAGATAGCCAGAACCATATACTGTAGTACCATCATTGTTCGACTTCCCAAAGAGGCGAAGATCCAAGCGCAAGGTTAAGTTCCAAGCGCAAGGTTTATAGGAGAATGAGTAGTAGTACTAGCAGTAGTACTGTATGAGGAAGAAGGCAACAAGAATGTAAGTTTTGCATGACAGTTTCTTCTTACAGGACGTGCTAGACCTAGTGGACCTCATTGTTGCAATGGGAGTATCATACAAGTATGTATCATAGATGGCACGATTTAGAGTGGTGGGAAGCAGGAATAATATTTGGAGCTGCTTAGTCTTAAACCCCATGAAGAAGTTCCATCGAAATGAATGCTCATCCTCTACACGTGCTCCTATGTAAAATGAGTAAATGAGAGAAAAAGAGGAAGATACAAAGTAAAAAAATATTCACCAGCCTTAGAGTCAGGCTTATTGTATCAGTGAATGATATTTTCTATAGAGGTAGTAGCGGAATTTTATTTATATGCGGAGGTAGCAGCGGATCGATATTCAACGAGGAGTGAAATGATGGCTGCTTCCTCTGTCAAACTTAGGGAAAGGTGGGTGTCGGTGTCAAAACCGGCGGATCTCGGGTAGGGGGTCCTGAACTGTGTGTCTAGGCGGATGGTAACAGGAGACAAGGGACATGATGTTTTTACCCAGGTTCGGGCCCTCTCGATGGAGGTAAAACCCTACTCCTGCTTGATTAATATTGATGATATGGGTAGTACAATAGTAGATCTACCACGAGATCGGAGTGGCTAAACCCTAGAATCTAGCCTATGGTATGATTGTTGTTCGTCCTACGGACTAAAACTCTCCGGTTTATATAGACACCGGAGAGGGCTAGGGTTACACAGAGTTGGTTACAATGGGAGGAGATCTTCATATCGTATCGCCAAGCTTGCCTTCCACGCCAAGGAAAGTCCCATCCGGACATGGGACGGAGTCTTCAATCTTGTATCTTCATAGTCCGGGAGTCCGTCCAAAGGTCTTAGTCCAGCCATCCGGACACCCCCTAATTCAGGACTCCCTCAGTAGCCCCTGAACCAGGCTTCAATGACGACGAGTCCGGCACGCAAGTTGTCTTTGGCATTGCAAGGCGGGTTCCTCGTCCGAATATTTCATAGAAGATGTTGAACACCAGGGTAGTGTCCGGCTCTGCAAAATAAGTTCCACATTCCTTCGTAGAGAGAATAATATTTGTATCAATCGGATCTGCTGACGTATTTCGTGGTGTGACATCATGCCACAGTTAGGCTCTTTATTCATTTTATTGTTCCACCTCAGCGCGTTTAGCGAGGCGGTTTCCTTGGCACGTCTTGTCAAAGCAGAGATCGTGTCCCCTTATTCCGGGATTCTCATCAATACGGGTGTGGGTAACCCAACCGTGCCATTTACCGTGGCGCTTGGGAGATAAGCGAGTTTTATCAGGTCGGTGGGGGGCTCGTAGTTTTGGTCGCCCATATAAGGGGATAAGAATCCGCCTTTTCCATTCACGCCCTCTTCCTCCTCTGCTTATCCGTCCCTGCGCGCTCGAGCTCCAGCGCCCAAGCCCGCACTTCCCACCTCAACCTTATCCAACCATGTCTGGAGCGGGAGGTAGATGGATGGCCTCCTCCGTCACGGAGGGACAAATCAAAAACCTGAGGAAGGCCGGATACTTGTCTAATGACATCGCGCACCGCCTCACAGATGCGGGGCAACTCATCCCCACCCCCAGGCCCCATGAGAGGGTTGTTTTTCTTCCCCATTTCCTCCACGGACTGGGTTTTCCTCTTCACCCATTCGTCCGAGGGCTCATGTTCTACTACGGCCTGGACTTCCACGATCTGGCCCCGAACTTCATCCTCAATATCTTGGCGTTTATCGTCATGTGCGAGGCCTTCTTCCGCATCCAGTCCCACTTTGGCCTATGGTTGAAGATCTTCAGCGTCAAGCCGAAGGTCTTGCAAAGCCGACAGGCGGAATGCGGAGGCGCCATGGTGGGCAAGATAGCCAATGTCACCTGGCTCGAGGCTCGAGGGTGCCTTCGTGGAAACCATCAAAGGGTGGCAATCTGGGTGGTTTTATATCACCGAGCCGCGTGACCCTAAATGGGCAGCGACCCCTGAATTTCGATCCGACATCCCCACCCGGCACACATCTTGGAAAGAGACGGGCCTGCCGTGGGGCAATCCGGAAGAGGTGACCGGACTCGAAACCTGTGTCCGAGACCTGGTAACCAAGAAGGTCAAGCTTGTCAACGTGGTCCAGGTCATGCTCTTCCGCTGGATCCTCCCGTGTCAATGACGGGACTTCAATTTGTGGGAGTTCGACCCGGCCCGGCACCAGACTCTATCCCGGCTCTTCGAAACAAAGCACGAGGACGCCCGGAAGGTGCTTTTCAAGAGTTCCGAGGTCTCCCCTCCCGTCACCAAGGATCGCGGGTTCTGCGCCAAACGTCAAGCCTCCAAAGTAAGCTTACCTTTAGTCCCTTACGGGATACCCGAATTTCATAGTGTGACTTTATGTGGGATCTAAACTCCCGTTCCTTTGACAGGACCGTAAGAGGACATCCGGATAGTTCAACTGTCCGGCCCCTTTGCCCGAAGGCCCAGTAGACGCAGACTTAGTGAAGCTACTGGTTCCGGCACCCCACGTGGTGCCGGAGGAGAAGGCCAAGGAGAAGGCCACGGGGACCCGAAAGAGTTCCCGGCGCCCGGTGTCGTCGGATTTGCCCGACGGCCCCAACGCACCCTCCGCCTTCGAAGACGAGGAGGAGGAAGAAGAAGATGCCTCTCCCCCTCCAACGGGGGGAGGAAAGAAGAGAAAGGCCGCCCCAACTGGGGAAGCCGGAGGGTCCAAGAAGGGGAAGTCCCTTCTGCCGGACTACGCCCCCGACGCCGAAGACGGCGGGGAGGACTGGCCATCCAGGGTCAAGCCCCTGGCAAAATTATATGTGTCCGGCTACCCGAATGAATTATTGCACTCCTTTATTATTTGATAGCTTCTAACACCGAAGCTAATCATGCAGTCCACCCAGAGCTCAGCTTGGCGATTCGTCGAGCGGATCTCTGATTTCGTCGGATGTGAATAGCGCTTCACTTCCGACGGCCTCCTCCCCTCTCCCTACAGACGATGCTGAGGTGGAGTCCCGTAGGGGACAAAACTAGGAGGAGGTGGTCCTGGAAGCGCCACAAGGCGACCTTCCGGACTCCCAGTCCAAAGGGGGTAAAGCCCTAGAGGAATCTATGTCCGGCGCCGGGCCGGACACTGCCCGGAACCATCAGTGGTTCTAGAGCCCGACAGGCGGCGCCTTCATAAGAAGGGCAAGCCTGCGACGCCGGCGACTTCCGTCCACCCGGAGGCACCGAACAATTGGCTGGAGGCTCTTAACGGTGCCTTCAACGACGAAGAACACCGCACTATTATGAGTGCGGTGATTCAGAAGGTTCAATCCACCAAGAGCGGGCTGACGGAAGCCTGCACAAGCCTGTTAACGGGCTTTGAGGTATGTGTTCAGAAACATATATAAAAATGTTACCACATAGATAGTAGCCCCTGATGCTCAGTTCGGTGTTCAGAAAGAAAAGCCGAACTGAGGATCTCAAAAGATATACGCAGGAGTCTAATAGAAATATGTCAATATGGGTATGCAGGCTGCGCTGCTGACCTCTGCCGCACTGACTGCGGAGGTCAATGCCTTCAAGGAAAGCCTCGAGCGGTCCGAGAGCGAGCTCAGCTGTGCCAAGAAGCAGCTCGAGGATAAAGAGGGTACATAGTACCTCCTGTAAATGTATATAGAAATACTTGGTTGCATAATAATAACAGGACCAACGTTAATGTTGCAGGAGCCACGACCGAGGTGGCGACCCTGAAAGAGGCGGTTTCGAAGGCTGAAAAGAGTGTGGCCTTGGAGCGCACCGAGCGAGAGAAGCAGGAGGCGTAGGTGGCGGAGGTGCGGCAAGAGCTCCAGGCTCTCGTGAAAAAACACAAGAGTTTGGAGCGTGACTCGAAGACTCGAGAGTCCGAGCTTGCCTTGGCTCTTGAGAGTGCCAAGACCGCTAAGGCCGAAGCCCAGAAGTCCCTTCAGGAGATCGAGGCGATGAAGAAGATAGCGGCAGGTAAGGCATTCTTTATGCAAAGCAAAAATATAAAAGTTAATTATCTGCTACTTACCCGAATCCGGAGCTCTCCAGGAGCGTTCGCCGATCTGCCCTGTAGTGTGTCTGATGCTGCCGCATACTACCGAGCCAAAGAGGGGAGCTCGACGAAGAAAGTGTTCTGGTCTCAGTATGCTGAGGCCGAACATCCGGTGCCCCTGAGTGACCAGCTGAAGCAGCTGGTCGAGCTCCACAAGGTGGCCGAACAGGCCATGAAGGGCCTCATAGCTCGGCTGTGGCCTGGAGAAGTCATGCCTGGGAGCTACTTCGGTCTGGTGCGGCGGCTGGTGGACGCGTGTCTATGGATTGAGGTCGTCAAGCGCTCCGTTTGTATTGAAGGTGCCCGTCGGGCCCTTGCCCGTGCTAAGGTGCACCGGGGCAAGCTAGACGCGGAGAAGCTGTTGACGGACGCGCCACCGCCGGGCAAGGAGTATCATACGCCCGAGATGTATTATAGTGGCGTTCTGAAGGGTGCCCCCCGCATAGCGGATGAGTGCTCCAAAGATGTAATTTTTGAGTAAACTCACATTTGTTATCCTGTACGATGAAGCTTTGTTCATATGCGTTAAGCAACGCTTGTTAATTTAAAATATTACCTTCTGTGCGGCCGTTTATCAAATCTGAGAGATGCAAGTCGTCAGCTTCGACCCCCATGCCACGAGCGCTGGGGTGTTCGGGATAAACCTGAGTGCTCTTGTTCCCATTCTTGGGTCCATCTAGGGAGGCGTTCAGCACAACGAACCAGGCCGTCGGACTTATAATGCTTTATCACTCTCACTTAGCCATAGAATTCTATAATTTTAAATTTCAGCGAAGCCCCTAGTATTCGGAAGACCGAGTTCGGGGCGCTATCCACGCCTAGGCCGGATAAGTCCGGTTCCTCGCTCGAAGCGGCATAAGTCTTTAAGGACTCGAAGAAACCTCGTGAACAGCGACCGGTCTCTCGCACTATGATGACATTAAGTTTTAGCTTTCTCTACTGAGGTGTTAACCCAGCTCAACTGGGGCACAATTGCAGTAGTTCTCCCAGTGCTACCTTAGCCAACAATGCGGAACGTAAGGTACGAAAACATGGGAGCGGGGCAAACCCAACTATTGGCCAAAGACATGATTCGGAGACGATGCATATAGTGCTATAAGTTCGGGGTGCCGCACTTGTTAGAGTGTTCGGTCTTCTCACACCATGTTATGGGGTGTTGTAAGCCCCTGGTGTATTATCCGTACCAAAGTGTACGGTTGCATAGTGTCATGACTGAACATATTTGCATATAAAAATAGATAAGTACAATAATAGGTAAGAGCTATATATTGTTCATTAAAAAAGGGCTGCTGCGAAAGCAGAACGATACAAAAAGTGCGGTAAGCAAGAGATGGGAGTATTTGACATATTCCCCTTCAGGGGCAAGCTACAGGACTGTAAGAGAAACAGGGCTGCTGCGAAAAAGGGCTGCTGCGAAAAAGGGCTGCTGCAAAAGCAGAACGATACAAAAAGTGCGGTAAGCAAGAGATGGGAGTATTTGACATATTGCCCTTCAGGGGCAAGCTACAGGATTGTAAGAGAAACAGGTATTAAACTTGTTATAGAGACCACCTGGACTTTTGACGTGGCTTGCTTCCTCCTTGGCTATTGCATCGTTGGTTCGGCGAGAGTATTGCCGGACAGGCCTTCCGAATAGTTGGGTCCTGAAAGTGAGTGAAAAGGAAACCGACGAAATAGGGAGCCCCTTAGTGTGGTTGAGCCGCATTCTGGGCGTGCCGTTGTTGTGACCCTCCCCTTATGCCCATGGTATCTGTAAGGCGTAATTATGTACGCGTGGTACCAGTATCGCCATTTGACGGGGGCCGGGGTTGGGGCCGCACTGCTATGCTTGCTCGGAACATGCCAGCCAGATTTGTTGTAGGTTACTTCGGGCTCGCTTGACGTTGTCCGGACGTTTGGCGCCTGGATTGGAGAACTGCCCTGAGAGGCTACTCTGTACTTCTGCTGCCAGGGCCGTCGTGTGCTCCTCTGTTCGGAGAGAGCGTTCGGTGTTTCCGTTTACCGTGATGACTCCGCGAGGTCCTGGCATCTTGAGCTTGAGATATGCGTAGTGCGGCATCGCATTGAATTTTGCAAATGTGGTTTGCCCGAGCAGGGCATGATAGTCGCTGCGGAATGGGACTATGTCGAAGATTAACTCCTCGCTCCGGAAGTTATCCGGGGATCCGAAGACCACCTCGAGTGTGACCGAGCCTGTACAGCTGGCCTCTACCCCTGGTATGACACCTTTGAAGGTTGTATTTGTGGGTTTAATCCTTGAAGGATCGATGCCCATTTTTCGCACTGTGTCCTGGTAAAGCAGGTTCAGGCTACTGCCGCCGTCCATTAGGACTCTGGTAAGGTGGAATCCGTCGATAATTGGGTCTAGGACCAGTGCGGCGAATCCACCGTGACGGATGCTGGTGGGATGGTCCCGTCGATCGAAGGTGATCGGGCAGGAGGACCATGGGTTGAAGTTTGGGGCGACTGGCTCCAGCGCGTAGACGTCCTTGAGAGCATGCTTCCGCTCCCTTTTGGGGATGTGGGTTGCGTATATCATATTCACCGTCCGAACTTGCGGGGGAAATCCCTTCTGTCCTTTGTTGTTCGGCGGCCGAGGCCCCTCCTCGTCATCGCTATGTAGCCCCTTGTCTCTGGTCTCGGCACTTAACTTCCCTGCCTGCTTGAACACCCAACAATCCTTGTTGGTGTGATTAGCTGGTTGTTCGGGTGTGCTGTGTATCTGGCACGAGCGATCGAGTATCCGGTCTAAGTTGGATGGGCCCTGAGGGTTTCTTTTGAATGGCTTCTTCCGCTGACCCGGTTTAGAGCCTCTGAATCTCGCATTGACTGTCGTATCTTCAGTATTGTCACCGTTAATGCGGCGTTTATGCTTGTTGCGACGTGACCTGCCGTTGTTATCCTTGGTATCCGCATTGCCGGGGCTCTTGGTTATGTTGTTGCTACGAGCTAGCCAGCTGTCTTCTCCCGCGCAGAAGCGGGTCATGAGTGTTGTGAGGGCTGCCATAGACTTCGGCTTTTCCTGTCCTAGGTGCCGGGCAAGCCATTCGTCTCAGATATTGTGCCTAAAGGCTGCGAGGGCCTTGACGTCCGGACAGTCGACTATTTGGTTTTTCTTGGTCAGGAACCGTGTCTAGAATTGTCTGGCCGATTCCTCTGGCTACTGGATTATGTGGTTTAGGTCATCGGCGTCTGGTGGTCACACATACGTGCCCTGGAAGTTGTCAAGGAATGCAGATTCCAGGTCCTCCCAACAACTGATTGATTCTGCTGGCAGGCTATTAAGCCAATGTCGAGCTGGTCCTTTAAGCTTGAGCGGGAGGTATTTGATGGCGTGTAGATCATCACCACGGGCCATGTGGATGTGATGGAGATAATCCTCGATCCATACCGCAGGATCTGTTGTGCCATCGTATGATTCGATGTTTACGGGCTTGAAGCCCTCGGGGATTTGATGATCCATTACTTCGTCTTTGAAGCATAGTGGGTGTGCGGCGCCCCTATACTGGGCTATATCGCGACGCAGCTCGAACGAGCTTGGTCTGTTGTATTCGGCCGAGCCGTACTTATTATGTCCAGCGTGACGGCTAGCGTCACGTGAAGCGAGGCGCCCATGCGATCCGTAGATCGATCTTGTTTGCCTTGCCTTATTCTCCAAGATGTCTCGCAGGTCTGTTGCGTCTCCCCGTACTCTAGTACGTTTTGAGCGGTGTCGGGGGGCGGCCTGGGTTGAGGGCCTGAAGGCCTCTCTATCGTGACCACGGGGTGGCCGATCGGGCGCATCGTACGCTGGTGATGTAGGTTTAGTTGCTTCCTCCTCAAGTTGGGGTAGCAGCCTGCGCTTCGGGTAGCTCTTGGATGGGCGTTCTAGTTTATACTCTTCGGCCGCCAGGACTTCGGTCCATCTGTCAGCTAGCAAGTCTTGGTCAGCTCTAAGCTGATGTTGTTTCTTCTTGAGGCTGCTTGCCGTGGCTACGAGTCTGCGTTTGAAACGCTCTTGTTCGACGGGATCCTCTGGCACGACGAATTCGTCGTTGTCGAGGCTTGCCTCGTCTTCGGAGGGAGGCATGTAATTGTCGTCCTCGTCTTCTTTGTCAGCCGCTCTCTCATGAGGGTTGGCTCCTTCGTCCTCCTGCACTGAATCCTGCTGGAGGGGGTTGTCCTCGGCACTGTTCGGCGTATTGTTATCTCCGGTGCCGGAATCGCCGTTTTTTCTTTGGCGGGACTTAGAGCGGCGCCGCTGACGTCGGCGCTTGGGTTACTTCTTGGAGGGATCATCCTCTGTTTTCTCCTCCCCATCCCCCGCTTTAGGGGTGTCCACCATGTATATGTCATATGACGAGGTGGCTTTCCAGTTCCCTATAGGCACTGGTTCTTGATCGTCTCCTTCATCGGCGTCCATGCCGTCGATGTCTTCGGAGTCGAAGTCGAGCATGTCGGTTAAATCATCGACAGTGGCTACAAAGTGGGTGGTGGGTGGGCTACGAATTTCTTCGTCGTCCGCATCCCAACCGCGTTGGCCGTAGTCCGGCCTGGGCTCTCCTGACAAAGAGTGAGACTTTAACGAATTCAGGATGTTGCCGAAAGGTGAGTGCTGAAAGACATCCGCGGCGGTGAACTCCATGACCGGAGCCCAACCGGGCTTAATCGGAAGAGGTGCGGGATTTACGGAGTCCGGATCAGAGTCCGACACCTTGGAGTCACGGGCCTTGCGAGGGACTAGGCTGGTATCCGACTCTATCGCCGTAGAGATTGCAGTTTCCGGGGCGGCGTCCAACCGTCCGTCCCCGACTGGTGTAGTGGGCTCCGAGCTAATGGTAGGAGCGGACACCTGAGCGACACTCTGGGCGTTGTCCGATGACACAGCTAATTCATGCCCATCGTGACAGTGCGGCGCGCCCGGTCGTGGCTCGAATCCGTCGAAGATCAAGTCCCCGCGGATGTCGGCCGTGTAGTTCAAGCTTCCAAACCTGACCTGATGGCCAGGGGCGTAGCTTTCGATCTGCTCCAGATGGCCGAACGAGTCGGCCGGCAGTGCGAAGCCGCCGAATACGAAGATCTGTCCAGGGAGAAAAGTCTCATCCAGGACCGCATCGCGATTGACAAGCGAAGAAGCCATCGGGCCTGAAGGCGACGACACAGAGGAACTCCCAATGAAAGCACCAATGTCAGTGTCAAAACCGGCGGATCTCGGGTAGGGGGTCTCGAACTGTGCGTCTAGGCGGATGGTAACAGGAGACAAGGGACACGATGTTTTTACCCAGGTTCGGGCCCTCTCGATGGAGGTAAAACCCTACTCCTACTTGATTAATATTGATGATATGGGTAGTACAAGAGTAGATCTACCACGAGACCAGAGTGGCTCAACACTAGAATCTAGCCTATGGTATGATTGTTGTTCGTCCTACGGACTAAAACTCTCCGGTTTATATAGACACCGGAGAGGGCTAGGGTTACACAGAGTCGGTTACAATGGGAGGGGATCTTCATATTGTATTGCCAAGCTTGCCTTCCACGCCAAGGAAAGTCCCATCCGGACACGGGACGGAGTCTTCAATCTTGTATCTTCATAGTCTGGGAGTCCGGCCAAAGGTCTGAGTCCGGCCATCCGGACACCCCCTAATCCAGGACTCCCTCAGTGGGCCTCATGATTTGATGGCTCATTAGTCATTATTACTGCCTATACTCTTTGCCCATTTAATAACTGCATGGTAGAGTAGTTGGCTATACTTTTAATAACCATGCTCGAAGAGAAGAGGTGCATGCACCCACGCACATAGTAGTACTCTTTGCGTCTTCCCCAACCACACACGTGACACGGTGGAGCTCATTTCTGTACGAAGATGCATCCCATGTGATAATTTGACGCGTCTAGTAGTTACTCACTTAATGGAGGCTCGGGAACCACGCATGAACGGTGCCGCGTTATTTATAAATAAAGTTTTTTTCTTCAGTGGCACATACACAATATAAATAGGTTCATCTCTTCTACTTTTATAAAAAACCGAGTTGTTGATGATGGTGTGCCTGCCATCTTGCAATATAGACCATCTGATCTGTATGTGACGGATAGAAAGCAAACTATGGTAATTTTTGAAAAAGATACCAACTTTCTCCACATTTACAGATAAGGCCTTCCCTGGTTCATCCTTATCTCCCACAACCTCATTGTCGAGAAATTAAAAAAGGAAGCCTCTGGAACAATCTGGCATCGTCGCCGCTGCTAACGCCATCAATCTCCATGCCTCCGCTCAGTCCGACATCCAATCACCACCACGCCCCACTCCTCCTCACCTTATCTCTCCTGTTTCTCGACATATCGTTAGTTTTTACACATGGGATTACTCCCGCATGGGTAAACACAATAGGTGTTTTGTAAAAAAAATGCTTCTTGGTGTTCGATGCAATGCACGGGTGATGACCCACAAGTATAGGAGATCGCAACAGTTTTCGAGGGTAGAGTATTCAACCCAAATTCATTGATTTGACACAAGGGGAGCCAAAGAATATTTGCAAGTATTAGCAGTTGAGTTGTCAACTCAACCACACCTGGAGATTTAGTATCTGCAGCAAAGTGATCAGTAGCACAATAATATGATAGTTTGATAGTAGTCGTGACGATAGTAGCAGTAACAGTAACATCAGTAACAGTTTCATAGCAGTTCTAACAGTAGCGATAGCAATAGTCACTTAGCAACAACAATATGTGGAAAACTCATAGGCATTGGATCAGTGGATTCGTTGGATGATATTCATCATATAACAGTCATAACCTAGGGCGACACGAAACTAGCTCCAGTTCATAAATATAATGTAGGCATGTATTCCGTAAATAGTCGTATGTGCTTATGGAAAAGAACTTGCATGTCATCTTTTGTCCTACCCTCCCGTGGCAGCGGGGTCCATAATTGAACTAAGGGATATTAAGGCCTCCTTTTAATAGAGAACCGTGACAAAGCATTAACACATAGTGAATACATGAACTCCTCAAACTATGTTCATCACCGGAAAGTATCCCAATTACTATCACCCTGGGGTTTACGGATCATAAATAGGTAATAAGTGCATATGACTTGCAAGATCGAATCTAGAACATAGATATAATGGTGAAAATGTAACGGTTCATATATGAAATCATGGCACTCGGGCCCTAGTGACAAGCATTAAGCATGTCAAAGTCATAGCAACATCAATCTCAGAACATAGTGGATACTAGGGATCAAGCCCTAACAAACCAAACTCAATTACATGATGAATCTCATCAAACTCCACACCGACAAGCAAGTCTACAAAGGAATTACTCACTCCCGGTGGGGAGCATCATGGAATTGGTGATGACGAAGACCGAACATCCCCCTCTCCCGAGCCCCAAATGGGCTCTAGATCTGGCCTCCCGATGAAGGAGAGGAGGTGGCGGCGGCTCCGTATCGTAAAACGTGACGAAACTACCTCTCCTATTTTTCTAGAAAAAAAAGGAGTTTATAGCGTCAAAGTTAGGGTCAGCAGAGGCCCAAGGGCCGCACCACCCACCAGGGCGCGCCTAAAGGGGGTGGCGCACGCTGGTGTCTTGTGGCAGCCAGGGCCCCCCTCTGGTGGGTCTTGGTTCTAGTATTTTTATTTATTCCAAACTAATTCTCCAAAAAAATTCATCTGAATCCGAGAACTTTTATTTCTGCACAAAAAAAACACCATGGTAGTTCTGCTGAAAACAACGCCAGTCCAGGTTAGTTTCATTGGAATCATGCAAATTAGAGTCCGAAACAAGAGCAAAACCGTTAGGAAAATTCGATACTTTGGAGACGTATCAACTTCCCCAAGAATAACCCATTGCTAGTCCTAAAGAAATTCAGTTGACAAACTGAAAGTGTTAAAGAAATACTTTTAAGAACACTTTTGTTCTTGTTTACATATATATGCTTAAGTAGCACCCAAGTTTTCAGCGAAGGTCATGACTAACTGATACGTCTCCAATGCATCTATAAGTTTTTATTGTTCCATGATTTATATTATATGTTTTTGATGTTTTATATGCATTAATATGCAATTTATATTATTTTTTGGACTAACCTATTAACCTAGAGCCCAGTGCCAGTTTTTATTTTTTCCTTGTTATTGAGTTTACAGAAAAGGAATATTAAATGAGTCCAAAAGGAATAAAACTTTCATGATGATTTTTCTTGGACCAGAAGAGACATAGGAGACTTGGAGAGGAGGCTAGAAGACCTACGGGGTGGCCTCAAGCCCTAGGGGCGCGCCCCAGGCTTGTGTGCCCCTTGTTGACCCTTGATGCATCTCCATCGTATCTACTTTTCCTAACGCTTTTCCTCTTGTTTTGAACTCCAATTTGAATGGTATGAGTGAAACTAACCCGGACTAACGTTGTTTCCAGTAGAACTACCATGGTGTTGTTTTTGTGCAGAAATAAAAGTTCTCAGATTGGAACGAAATTTTTGGAGAATTTTTATACAACAAAAGGAAAATAATGGAGCCAAGAAGCACTGGAGGGCCCCCCCGGGTGATCACAACCCACCTGGGCATGCCCCCTTAGGCGCGCCCAGGTGGGGGTTGTGCCCACTTGGTGGCCCCGCAGACCCTGAATCCAAGTCCATAAATACCTATTTTTCCAGAAAAAAATCCGGGAGGAAGAATTATCTCATTTCACGATACAGAGCAACCGCCACCTCCTGTTCATCATCGGGAGGCCAGATCTAGAGTCCGTTTTGGGCTCCGGAGAGGGGGGTCTTCGATCTTCGTCATCAACAACCCTTCCTCATCGCCAATTCCATGATGCTCCCCACCAGGAGTGAGTAATTCCTTCATAGGGTCGCTAGTTGGTGAGGAGTTGGATGAGATTCGTCATGTAACCAAGTTAGTTTTGTTAGGGCTTGATCCCTAGTATACACTATGTTCTGATATTGATGTTGATATGACTTTGCCATGCTGAATGCTTCTCACTTTGGGCCCGGGTGTGTAGGACCTTGAGAAGAGGTGTCTAGAGGGGGGTGATTAGACAGTAAGTACCAAAGTTGCAGTTTTTAAGCTCTTTAAGTTTAAGTGGAGTTTAGGCACAAGTTTAACATTCACAACATATAGCAAGCAAGCATGCAAAGAGTATATGAGCAGCAGAAAGTAAAGCATGCAACTTGCAAGAATGTAAAGGGAAGGGTTTTGGAGGATTC
This sequence comes from Triticum dicoccoides, assembly GCF_002162155.2. NCBI lineage: Eukaryota > Viridiplantae > Streptophyta > Magnoliopsida > Poales > Poaceae > Triticum > Triticum dicoccoides. Next base: position 381,527,924 of record NC_041383.1, on the reverse strand, counting down.
GAATGCAATTGGAGACACGGATGTTTTTGGCGTGGTTCCGGTAGGTGGTGCTATCGTACATCCACGTTGATGGAGACTTCAACCCACGAAGGGTAACGGTTGCGCGAGTCCATGGAGGGCTCCACCCACGAACGGTCCACGAAGAAGCAACCTTGTCTATCCCACCATGGCCGTCGCCCACGAAGGACTTGCCTCACTAGCGGTAGATCTTCACGAAGTAGGCGATCTCCTTGCCCTTACAAACTCCTTGGTTCAACTCCACAATCTTGTCGGAGGCTCCCAAGTGACACCTAGCCAATCTAGGAGACACCACTCTCCAAGAAGTAACAAATGGTGCATTGATGATGAACTCCTTGCTCTTGTGCTTCAAATGATAGTCTCCCCAACACTCAACTCTCTCTCATAGAATTTGGATCTTGAGGAAAGAAGATTTGAGTGGAAAGCAACTTGGGGAAGGCTAGAGATCAAGATTCCTATTGTAGGAATGGAATATCTTGGCCTCAACACATGAGTAGGTAGTTCTCTCTCAGAGATAGGATGCTGGAAGTGTAGGTTCATTCTGATGGATCTCTCCACGAATGAAGAGGAGGTGGAGGGGTATGTATAGCCTCCACACAAAATCTAACTGTTACACACAATTTACCAAACTCGGTGGGACCGAATCAACAAACTCGGTCACACCGATTCAGCAAATTTAGTGACCGTTAGGATTTTCGGTGGGACCAAACTGCAACTTGGTAGGACCGATATGGTTAGGGTTAGGGCATAACATAATCTCGGTGAGACCGATTACACAAACTCGGTGAGACTGATTTTGGTAATTAGCTAACCAGAGAGTTGGTCAGGCAAACTCGGTTTGACCGATTACTCAAACTGGGTGGGACTGATTTTGGTAGTGAGTTAACCAGGAAGTTTGCATTGTAATCTTGGTAGTACCGATTGCTCAAACTCGGTGAGACCGATTTTGATAGTGGACATACACAGAGAGATTACAATCCCATCTCGGTGAGACCGAGATCCCTATCGGTGAGACCGATTTGCCTAGGGTTTGTGGCAGTGGCTATGACATCTGAACTCGGTGGCGCCGGATAGAAAGAATCGGTGTGACCGATTTTGGCTTTAGGTTTAGGTCATATGAGGATGTGAGTAAGTAGTTGAGGGTATTTGGAGCATATCACTAAGCACTTGAAGCAAGAGGCTCATTAAGCAACACCTCATCCCTCCTTGATAGTATTGGCTTTTCCTATAGACTCAATGTGATCTTGGATCACTAAAATGTAAAATGAAGAGTCTTGTGCTTTTGAGCTTGAGCCAATCCTTTGTCCTTAGCATCTTGAAGGAGTTCCCACATCCTTTAGTCCATGCCACTCCAATGTTGAACTTGTCTGAAATATACTAGATAAAAGTGTTAGTCCAACAAGAGATATGTTGACATTAATTACCAAAACCACCTAGGGAGCACTTGTGCTTTCAATCTCCCCCTTTTTGGTAATTGATGACAACATACATCAAAGCTTTTAGGTAAAGGTATAAAGAATAGCAAGTAAAAATTTGGAAAGACATGTAACAAGCATAGGCTCCCCTACATGTATGCAATCATGTGAATATGGAATATAGAAGCATGTGAGAGCATAACCATGATAGAGCAGGCAATGTGTTACATGTATCTTGGCCATATGCATCAGAGCAAAGAATATTAAAGAAAATACCTTCATGCTCATGAGTCCTTCTTGCAAACAGTATGTACATCAGCAAGAATTCCTCATAGACATGATTGTGATGCATATACTTACCTTGTAGTCTTGAGTTGGCTTAGGATGGAGTGAATCTGCGTAAACAAAGTTAGATAACACAGATACATCTACTAGCCAGAGCAGACAGAAGAACCCACAAGAGTACCAAGACTGGGATGACATGTAAAGAGTGAGTACTAAGTACCACATTGGGTTAGACATGTCCCCAAGAGTAAAGATATGCAATGAAATTTAAATGATTTCTTTCCCTTAGATGTCTTGCTCCCCCTGAATCTAGCATGGGATACTAGGAGAAGATAGGGAACAAACAATCAGAGCTGAAAGATATAAATGAACAGAGCTAATGCAAACTAATGCAAATAAGCACATATGAACATGTCTTTCCCCTTAGTAAGACATGTGGCATCTCTCCTCTTGAACACCAAGCATCTGGGATCCTTGAGAAATACTTTCTACTTGAGTATTCTCTCCCCCTGGAGATCTCTTTCTCCCCCTGAGGAGGTGATATATTCTCTGATGTGATCTCTCTCTAAATGATAAGCTTTGATGTGATCTCTCTCTCCCCCTTTGACATCAATTTCCAAGAAGGGTTTTCTGGAATCTGTCGATTGGGTTTGGTCCTTGAGTCACAGCACAAGGCAACTGATAAAAATGTGATGCTTGTAGAGGACAAGATTCATTAAGTGGAGCTGGATCAGAAGAATCACAGAATAAGTGGCAAACTGATTTTCCTGTTGTGAAGTCAGTGGCACCGAGTGGTATGCTTCGGTTGTACCAAAAGAATTCGGTTGGACCGAAAATAACAAATCGGTGGAACCGAGTTCATCACAGAGAAAACACTTGTCACCTCAGCTCACTAGATTTAAGATTTCACAAAGATTTGCAAGGAATTTACTGAATGATATGCAATGAATTGGATGCAGAAAATGCAGAGCAAACAGAAAGAAATCTAGATGAAGTTTTTTTAAAAGGGGAAACAAATATGCATGAGACAAATGCAAAAACACAGAAAAGAACACAAGAGAACTTCATCTAGAGATGGTCGGCGACATATTCACCTATGTTAGAGTATATTGACTTAGGAGTCAAGTGAGATCACTTGATCATAGGTCATACTCATCGTTTAAGATCAAAATGGGGTTGCCATTTTTTGTTTAAGCATCTTCATGTATTCACATCTTGTCGAGTTGCTTTAGCTCATCGCTTGGAGTAAAGCTTCTCTAAGATGGAATAACATACCTTGGTTGGTGGTGATGTCCATGTAGTTGAACTTGTGTGGCTTGCTCACGATTGATGTAGCTCATCAAGAATTGGGAGGACCACTTGGAATTTGAGTCCATGTACCTACATGGGTTAGTTCTTGCAAGGAAGAGCACTTGTGTATCCAAAAATGACAATCATGAAGCTCAACATAGAATTTGTCAAAGGATATGTTTGAATGGTTTCGTGCGTCCTTGGCTTCAACCACCTTTGTGTAGAGACTTGGTGATGTAGAGATTGCTCAAGATATGAGTAGGTTACAACCTCATGGAATTAGATTCATCCAAGTACCTACATGGGTTAGATAACATGCAAGATACAAATATATCCAAGACACAAGATTTTCATCATAAGAGAGATATCAAGGATTAGTCATAAGCTCATGTCTTGCATGTATCCAATGGAGTTTCTACTCCAAGTTTGAAGCATCAATGATGTTCAATTCTCCTCTTAACCTGCAAAACACTTTCTCATCAAGAGGTTTAGTGAATATATCCGCTAATTGCTTTTCGGTGTGAACATGCTAAAGATCAATGTCACCCTTAGCAACATGATCTCGAATGAAATGATGACGAACTTCAATATGCTTAGTTCGAGAATGTTGCACAGGATTATGACCAATTTTGATAGCACTTTCATTGTCACAAAGCAATGGAACATGTTTCACATATATCCCATAATCTTTAAGAGTTTGGGTCATCCAAAGTAATTGAGCACAACATGAACCAGCGGCAATGTATTCCGCTTCGGCAGTGGATAAGGATACCAAGTTTTGTTTCTTGGAGGACCAAGACACAAGAGATCTACCAAGAAACTGACAAGTACCCGAAGTTTATCAACCTTGTCTCCGTCATAGTCCGAGTCGGAGTAGCCAACAAGATCGAAGAGGCCCTCTTAGGATACCAAATGCCAAAATTTGGTGTATGAATTAAGTATCTCACTATCCTTTTCACGGCCTTAAGATGACATTCTTTAGGAGCAGCTTGATATCGTGCACACATGCACACACTTAGCATAATATCGGGACGTGAAGCACATAGATATAACAATGAACCAATCATAGAGCGATCAATCTTTTGATCAACCGGTTCACCATCTTTGGTTAAGTCAAGATGTCCATTAGTAGGCATGGGTGTAGTCATACCTTTGCATTCTTGCCTATTGAACTTCTTGAATAAGTCCTTGGTGTACTTTGTTTGAGAAACAAAAGTACCTTCCTTAGTTTGCTTGATTTGCAACCCAAGAAAGAATTTGAGTTCACTCATCATAGACATCTCAAACTTCTCCGACATTAGCTTCCCAAACTTTTCACTAAAATGAGGGTTAGTTGAACCAAATATAATAACATCAACATAAATTTGGCACACAAAGAGTTCTACATTAACCCTTTTAGTAAAAAGAGTAGAATCAATTTTCCCAATTTCAAAGCCTTTTTCAATAAGGAACTTGGTCAAGCATTTATACCACGCTCTAGGAGCTTGTTTAAGACCATAAAGGGCTTTGTGAAGTTTGTAAACATGATTTGGTTTCTTAGGATTGACGAAGCCGGGAGGTTGCTTAACATAAACTTCCTCCTCTATTTCACCATTTAGAAAAGTACTTTTAATGTCCATTTGGTACAAGGTGATATCAAGGTGATTAGCATAGGCAAGTAAGATGCGAATGGACTGAAGTCTAGCCACGGGAGCATAAGTCTCACCATAGTCCATACCTTTGACTTGTGTGTAGCCTTGGGCGACGAGACATGCTTTGTTGCGAACTACTTGTCCATCTTCATCTTGCTTGTTGCGAAACACCCATTTGGTACCGATGATGTTGTGGTTGTTGTCGGGCTTCTCAACCAATGTCCAAACTTGGTTCCTCTCAAAGTTGTGTAGCTCTTCATGCATAGCATTTATCCAATCCGGATCTTCCAATGCTTCTTCGACCTTCATAGGTTCAATGCTAGAGATGAAAGAATAGTTTTCACAAAAGTTAGCTAAACGAGTTTTAGAGCGAGTGATTCTCTCGGTTTGAATATCATTGTAGATTTGCTCGACGGGATGGTCTTTAGCAATTCTTGCTCGAACTCGTGAAAGCTTTTGCTTGGATCTTGGTTGAACTTCTTCTTCATCTTGTTCTTCTTCTTGGCCTTCTTCATTGTTGGCGTTGTCGTTCTCTTGTCGTGGTGGAGAAGGAGGTTGTTGACGTTCGTCTTGATGCACTTCCTCCTTTTCTTTATCTTGGTGTGTCCCACTTGTGGATGCTTCCATATCAACTCTTGGTTCACCTTGTCGTGAATTAGAAGCTTCCACTTGGACGGATGAGGTACTCTCCTTCACCTCCGTTGGACGGACCTTGCCAATAGACAAGTCTTGGATTGCTTCCGAATGATCTTTGTCTCCTACATCAATTGGCAATTGCCCTACTTGCGAGCCGTTAGATTCATCAAACTTCACATCTACCGTCTCTTCAACCTTTCGGGTAAAATTGTTGTAGACACGGTAAGTGCGAGAGTTTGAGCCATAACCTAGTAGGAAACCTTCAAGAGACTTAGGAGCAAATTTAGAACAATGATACTTATCAAGAATGTAGCACTTTGAGCCGAATACTCGAAAGTATCCAACTCGGGGTTTGTTACCGGTGAGGAGCTCGTATGCTGTCTTGCCGAGTAGCTTGTGAAGATACAAGCGATTTGTTGCATGACAAGCTGTCTCAACCGCTTCTGCCCAAAAGTGCTTCGGCGTCTTGTACTCATCAAGCATCGTTCTCGCCATTTCGATGAGCGTCCGGTTCTTCCTCTCAACAACTCCATTTTGTTGAGGTGTGTACGTAGCCGAGAACTCATGTGAAATCCCTTCTTCGTCAAGAAAGGTGTCCACATTTGCGTTCTTGAACTCCGTTCCGTTGTCGCTGCGAACCTTCTTGATCTTCACTTCAAATTGGTTTTGGGCCTTCCTAGCGAAGTTTTTGAAGATCTTTTGGACCTGCCATTTATCATCGAGAAAGAACGCCCACGTAAATCTTGAAAAATCATCAACTATAACTAGACCAAAAGAATTTCCTCCGAGACTCTTGTAAGAGTTGGGACCAAAAAGATCCATGTGAAGTAGCTCGAGTGGCCTCCTTGTGGTCATGATGTTCTTCACAGGATGCCTTCCTCCAACCTGTTTACCTGCTTGACAAGCGCTGCAAAGTCTATCGTTATCAAATATGACATCGTTAACACCAAGGATATGATTTCCTTTAATAAGCTTGTCAAGGTTTCTCATGCCAACATGACCCAATCGTCTATGCCATAACCAACCTTTTGAGGATTTAGCAATGAAGCAAGTTTTAGGTTGAGCCTTTTTAGTGAAATCAACAATGTATAGATCACCTCTATGTATACCGGTAAAGACCATTTTATGATTGTCTCGACGAAACACTTGGCAATCTACTTCAGTAAATAGGACATTGAAACCGAAATCAACAAGTCTAGATACTGAAAGTAAGTTGTAACCAAGAGATTCGACGAGCATAACATTTTGTATGGAGCTATCATGTGATATGGCCACCTTACCGAGGCTAACCACCTTACCCTTTGAGTTGTCACCGAAAGTGACATACTTTGGAGGACCATCGTTTTCAGCAAGCTCACGAAACATGTCTTTATCTCCGGTCATGTGAACCCATTCCTTTCCTCCTGACATATATCCCCGGAGATTTGCCATAAGACCAAAATGTCTCATTGCACCATCAAGATCGAAGTCACTATCATCATCCTCATCATAGTATCCATGTTCAACATCATCATGTTGTGGATCAAATCCTAGAGAGGGTGATTCGTTAGAGTGAGTTTGACAATGATCTTGTCTATGAATTTGTATAGCTTCGGAAATAATATCACTAATAATTCCAACATCTCCTTTGGCACGCATAAGGTTTGTAAGTTCAAATAGACGATCACCAAACATAGGATCACTAGTATTCATCTTACTCAAAGCAATAGACTTATGGAGAATTTCATCTAGATTTTTCAAGGAATAATTTGGAAATCGTTCATCAAGAAATTTCCATATAGTGTAGGCACACTCAAGAGTAGGCAAACATCCAATAAAGTTTCTAGGCAATCCTCTAATAATAAATTTGGCAGTTCTAAGATTCCTAACCATGTCAATTGCCTCATCAAGAGTAGGATGCATAGGATCAACATGAGGTGCACAAGGGCTAACAATATACTTGTTCAAATGATATTGATTGAAAGTTACAAGCATCTCATTTTTCCACTCATGAAAATACTCTCCATCAAGAATAGGCACTCTATGTCTAAGACTCCCCAAAGTAGACTCATCCATCTTCCTCCAATGGTGATTAAACCAAGGCAATGGAGACCAATGCTCTGATACGACTTGTAGGACCTTGAGAAGAGGTGTCTAGAGGGGGGTGATTAGACACTAAGTACCAAAGTTGCAGTTTTTAAGCTCTTAAGTTTAAGTGGAGTTTAGGCACAAGTTTAACATTCACAACATATAGCAAGCAAGCATGCAAAGAGTATATGAGAAGAGGAAAGTAAAGCATGCAACTTGCAAGAATGTAAAGGGAAGGGTTTTGGAGGATTCAAACGCAATTGGAGACACGTATGTTTTTGGCGTGGTTCCGATAGGTGGTGCTATCGTACATCCACATTGATGGAGACTTCAACCCACGAAGGGTGACGGTTGCGCGAGTCCACGGAGGGCTCCAGCCACGAAGGGTCCCTAAGAAGCAACCTTGTCTATCCCACCATGGCTGTCGCCCATGAAAGACTTTCCTCACTAGCGGTAGATCTTCACGAAGTAGGCGATCTCCTTGCCCTTACAAACTCCTTGGTTCAACTCCACAATCTTGTCGGAGGCTCCCAAGTGACACCTAGCCAATCTAGGAGACACCACTCTCCAAGAAGTAACAAATGGTGCGTTGATGATGAACTCCTTGCTCTTGTGCTTCAAATGATAGTCTCCCCAACACTCAACTCTCTCATAGAATTTGGATCTGGTGGAAAGAAGATTTGAGTGGAAAGAAATTTGGGGAAGGCTAGAGATCAAGATTCATATGGTAGGAATGGAATATCTTGGCCTCAACACATGAGTAGGTAGTTCTCTCTCAGAGATAGGATGCTGGAAGTGTAGTTTCATTCTGATGGATCTCTCCACGAATGAAGAGGATGTGGAGGGGTATATATAGCCTCCACACAAAATCTAACTGTTACACACAATTTACCAAACTCGGTGGGACCGAATCAACAAACTCGGTCAGACCGATTCAGCAAATTTAGTGACCGTTAGGATTTTCGGTGGGACCGAAATGCAACTCGGTAGGACCAATATGGTTAGGGTTAGGGCATAATGTAATCTCGGTGAGACCAATTTTGGTAATTAGCTAACCAGAGAGTTGGTCAGACAAACTCAGTTGGACCGATTACTCAAACTCGGTGGGACCAATTTTGCTAATGAGTCAACCATGAAGTTCGCATTGTAATCTCGGTAGTACCGATTGCTCAAACTCGGTGAGACCGATTTTGATAATTGACATACACAGAGAGATTACAATCCCATCTCTATGAGACCGAGATCCCTATCGGTGAGACTGATTTGCCTAGGGTTTGTGGCAGTGGCTATGACATTTGAACTCGGTGGCGCCGAATAGAAAGAATCGGTGACCGATTTTGGCTTTAGGTTTAGGTCATATGAGGATGTGAGAAAGTAGTTGAGGGTATTTGGAGCATATCACTAAGCACTTGAAGCAAGAGGCTCATTAAGCAACACCTCATCCCTCCTTGATAGTATTGGCTTTTCCTATAGACTCAATGTGATCTTGGATCACTAAAATGTAAAATGAAGAGTCTTGAGCTTTTGAGCTTGAGCCAATCCTTTGTCCTTAGCATCTTGAAGGAGTTCCCACATCCTTTAGTCCATGCCACTCCAATGTTGAACTTGTCTGAAATATACTAGATAAAAGTGTTAGTGCAACAAGAGATATGTTGACATTAATTACCAAAACCACCTAGGGAGCACTTGTGCTTTCAGGGTGCCATGATTTCAGATCTGAACCGTTTATGTTATCACGATTATATCTATGTTCTAGATCCAATGTTGCAAGTTATATTCACCTATTACGTGTTATGATGTGTAAACCCCGGAGTGATAGTAGCCGAGATATTTTCCGGTGATGACCGTAGTTTGAGGAGTTCATGTATTCACTATGTGTTAATTCTTTGTTCTGGTTCTCTATTAAAAGGAGGCCTTAATATCCCTTAGTTTCCATATGGACCCCGCTGCCACGAGAGGGTAGGACAAAAGATGTCATGCAAGTTCTTTTCCATAAGCACGCATGTCTATTTACGGAACACATACCTACATTTTATTTATGAACTAGAGGTAGTTTTTTATTGCCCTAGCTTATGATTGTTATATGCTGAATATCATCCAATGAATCGATTGATCCAATGTCTATGAATTTCTCTTATATTGTTCCTGCTAAGTTACTATTGTTGCTGTTACCGTTCCACTTGTTACAAAATCATTGCAATCACTGTTACCGTTACTATTGTTGTCGCTACTACGATCAAAACTATCATATTACTTTACTACTAATCACTTTGCTGCAGATAATTAATCTCCATGCGTGGTTGAATTGACAACTCAGCTGCTAATACTTGCAAATATTCTTTGGCCCCCCTTGTGTCGAATCAATAAATTTGGGTTGAATACTCTACCCTCAAAAACCGTTGTGATCCCCTATATTTGTGGGTTATCAACCCTCCAGCCTAATCTTTGCACTATAAATTCCAAGATATTACCCCAACATCAGAGGCATCCACCAAAATAATTTTCCGCTGCCACAAGCTTCTGTTCCCGTGAGATCCCATCTTGGGGCCTTTTCCGGCATCCTGCCGGAGGGGGATCGACAATGAAGGGCCTCTACATCAACCTTGCCGCACTTCCGATGAAGCGTGAGTACTTTACCATAGACTTACCGGTCCATAGCTAGTAGCTAGATGGCTTCTTCTCTCTCTCTCTTTGATCTTAATACAATGTTCTCCTCGATGTTCTTGGAGTTTTATTCGATCTTCTTCTGTGGTGTGGTTGTTGAGATCCGATGAATTGTGGATTTATGATCAGGTTATCTATGAATATTATTTGAGTTTTCTCTGAACTCCTTTATGGATGATTAAATATCTTTGTATTTCTCTTCGAATTATCAGTTTGGTCTGGCCAACTAGATTGGTTTTTCTTGTAATTGGAGAGGTGCTTAGTTTTGGGTTCAATCTTGCGGTGTCCTCACCTAGCGACATAGTAGGGGTAGTGAGGCACGTATTGTATTGTTGCCATCAAGGATAAAAAGATGGGGTATATATCATATTGCTTGAGTTTATCTCTCTAAACCATGTCATCTTACTTAAAGCTTTACACTATTCTTATGAACTTAATACTCTAGATGCATGCTGGACAGCGGTCGATGTGTGGAGTAATAATAGTAGATGCATGCAAGAGTCGGTCTACTTGTCACAGACGTGATGCCTATATTCATGATCATTGCCTTAGTATCGTCTTAACTATGCGCTTTTCTATCAGTTGCTCGATAGTAATTTGTTTACCCAACGTATGTTTTCTTTCAAAAGAGAAGCCTCTAGTGAAACCTATGGCTCCTGGGTCTATTTTCCATCATATATTTTCATATCTATAAACCAAAAAACCCAAAAATACCATGCTTCAATTTATTAATATTTACTTTAGTTTGCTATTTTTTATCTTTTATACATATCTCTATCATATCCCACTCTTGTTGGTGACCATGAAGGGATTGACAACTCCTTTTTCGCGTTGTGTGCAAGTGTTTGTTAGTTTGTGCAGGTGCATAGATTGGAGACTTGCTTGTGCCTCCTACTGGATTGATACCTTGGTTCTTAACTGAGGGAAATACTTATCTCTACTTTGCTACATCACCCTTTCCTCTTCAAGGTAAAAATCAACACAAGCTCAAGAAGTAGCAGGAAGAATTTCTAGCACCATTGTCGGGGAGGTTCTACGTCAAGCCTACCAAGTACCCATCATAAACTCTCATCTCTTACACTTACATTATTTGCCATTTTCCTCTCGCCCACTTCTAAAACATTTCATAAAAACACAAAAATATTTGCCATTTTATTTACCTTCTTTTCGTTTGCCTTTATGTTTTACTTGGTCTATTTGCTTGTTTGCTTGATATAATTGTCTATTTATTGAAAATCAGGAACCAAAAAGTTTATGGATCCTCATCCACTTGCTAATCTTTTATACGATCCAATTATGATGAACCAACTACTAGTGAGTTGAGTGCACTGGATTATCTTTATGGAGATTTGCTTGAAATTCATGAATCTGAAAACTGTGATGAAATTTATGAAGTGATTCACGATAGCTCCTTTAATGAAAAGCATGATTTCAATGATATTATGATAAATTTTGTTAATGTAAATTGTGCTAATAATATGCAAAACCCTAAGCTTGGGCATGCTAATTTTGCTATGTCCATTACTTATTGTAATGATCATGATTGGGGTGATTCTTCTTATGATCTTGAAAATTTATTTAAGCCTCATGATGAATATGTTTGCAATAATATTGAAAGTGGGTTTGAAAGAGTGTCAACTTTAGGAAATGGTTACCTACTACTTTGGAGTATGATCAATCTAATGAAATTTTTGATAAAAGTGGGTTTGGAGAAGTCATGGCTTTGTTTGATGATAATCCCACTACTTTGGAAGAGTGTCAACTTTGCAAGCATGTGGATCATGAAGATAATATTTTATGTGATAGTTATATTGTTGATTTTGATTATGAACCTACATGTAATTATTATGAGAGATGAAATTATGGTTGTAGAAATTTGCATGTTAGTAAATTACCTCTCATTATGTTGAGATTGCTATTGTTTCTTTCTTCTTCCTTGCATATGCTAGTTTTTGCTTGTCTTGATAAATATTTTCCCTATAAGATGCCTATGCATAGGAAGTATGTTAGACTTAAAATTGTTTTTCACATGCTACATAATTCTCTATTCGTGTTTCAATTACTATCTTTCATGTGAGCATCATTAAAATTACCAATGCCTAGCTAAAAGGCTTTAGAAAAGTGCTTGTTGGGAGACAATCCAATATTTTTATTTTTTGTTTTTATGAAAATACAAATTATTACTTTTGTAGTAATTGTGCTTTGGTGTTTTAATTAGTGTCTGAGCCAAGTAAGAGCTTTGGGATGGTCTATGGTGATAGTTGATTTGATCTTGCTGAAATACATAAACTTTCGCGCTCATTACCAAAATTTTAAAATATCACAGAAACATGCTTTTGATATGAAGTTCTTACACAATATTCATTTACATATTTCACAGATTGTCCTAATTTTTTAGAAGTTTTGGAGTTAAATAAGTATACAAAGTTTCCAGATTGGTATAGACTGTTCTGTTTTTGACAGATTCTGTTTTCTATGAGTTGTTTGCTTATTTTGATGAATCTATGGGTAGTATGGGGGGTATAAACCATGGAGGAGTTGGAATACAGTAGTTATTACACCAATATAAATATAGAATGAGTTCACAACAGTGCCCAAGTGGTTATTTATTTTGTTATACTAAGGGACCTTACAAGTTATTGTTGAGTTTTGTGTTGTGAACTTTTCAAGTTTTGGGTAAAGATTTGATGGACTACGGAATAAGGAGTGGCAAGAGCCTAATCTTGGGGATGCCCAAGGCACCCCAAGGTAATATTCAAGGATAACCAAGCATCTAAGCTTGGGTATTCCCCGGATAGCATCCCCTCTTTTGTCTTCAATCCATCGATAAATTTACTTAAGGCTATATTTTATTCACCACATGATATGTGTTTTTCTTGGAGTGTCTTGTATGATATGAGTCTTTGCCTTTTAGTTTTCCACAATCATCGTTGCTGTACACACCTTTTGAGAGGGACACGCATGAATCATGAATTTATTAGAATACTCTATGTGCTTCACTTATATCTTTTGAGCTAGCCAGTTTGCTCTACTGCTTCACTTATATCTTTTTAGAGCACAACGATGGCATTATTTTATAGAAATTTTTTAACTCTCATGCTTCACTTATACTATTTTAAAAGTCTTTAAACAGCATGGTAATTTTCTTAGATTATGAATTTAGTCCTAATATGATGGGCATCCAAGATGTACATGATAAAAACTTTCATATAAAGAGCATTGATTACTATGAGAAGTTTTATTCCTTGCATTTGTTTTGAGATATAAATATGGTGATATTAGAGTCATGCTAGTGTGTAATTGTGGATTGGTAGAAATACTTGTGTTAAAGTTTGTGATTCCTGTAGCATGTACGTATGGTGAACTGTTATGTGATGAAGTCGGAGCATGATTTATTTTTTGATTGCCTTCCTTATGAGTGGCGGTCGGGCACGAGCAATGGTCTTTTCCTACCAATCTATCCGCCTAGAAGCATGCATGTAGTACTTTGTTTCGATGACTAATAAATTTTTGCATTAAGTAAGTCAATTCCATATGACCAATGTTGAGTCCATGGATTATACGTACTCTCACCCTTCCACCAATGCTAGCCTCTCTAGTACCGCACAACTTTCGTCGGTGTGTTAAACCCACCATATACCTTCCTCAAAAACAGCTGCCATACCTACCTATTATGGCATTTCCATAGCCATTCCAAGATATATTGCCATGCAACTTCCACCGTTCCATTTTATTATGACCCATACCATCATTGTCATATTGCTTTGCATGATCATGTAGTTGGCATAGTATTTGGGGCAAGGCCACCGTTCATAAATTTTTATACATGTCTCCCTTTATCATTGCACATACCGGTACACCGCCGGAGGCATTCATATAGTCATATTTTGTTCTGGTATCAAGTTGTAATTCTTGAGTTGTAAGTAAATAAAAGTGTGATGATCATCATTATTAGAGCATTGTCCCATGTGAGGAAAGGATGATGGAAACTATCATTCCCTCACAAGTTTGGACGAGTCTCCGGACTTTATAAAAATGAAAGAGGCCAAAGAAGCCCAAACAAGAAAAAGAGAGAAAAAGAGAGAAGGGACAATGTTGCTATTCTTTTTACACACTTGTTCTTTGAAATAGCACCATATTCTTCATGAGAGAGAGTCTCCTATTTTGTCACTTTCATATACTAGTGGGAATTTTTTTCATTATAGAACTTGGCTTGTATATTCCAATGATGAGGTTCCTCAAATTGCCCCAGGTCTTCATTTAGCAAGCAAGTTGGATGCAGACCCAATTAGTTTCTTTTTGAGCTATCATACACTTATAGCTCTAGTGCATCCGTTGCTTGGCCATCCCTACTGTCGATGTTAAACCCAGTAGATCTCGGGTAGGGGGGCCCAAGTTGTGCGTCTAGGGATCGATGGTAGCAGGAAGCCAGGGGACGCAGTGTTTACCTAGGTCCGGGCCCTCTTGATGGAGGTAAAATGTAACGCCCCAGATTCGATGCGCCAGGTGTCTGCCAGTTATTCGTCGTTGTTGCCATGTCATTTGCTTGCGTGTTGTATTTTGCCATGTCATCATTTGCATTGTGTCATCGTGTGCATTGCATTGCATCGCATACGTGTTCGTCTCATGCATCTGAGCCTTTTCCCCGTTGTCCGTTTTGCGATCCGGCATTCCTATGTCCTCCGGCGTTCCCCTTTTGTCTCTCGTTGTGAGTGGGTGTTAAACTTTCTCGGAATGGTCCGAGGTTTGCCAAGCGGCCTTGGTATACCACCGGTAGACCGCCTGTCAAGTTTCGCGCCATTTGGAGGTCGTTTGGTACTCCAACGGTTAACCGCGCCGTCCCGATCCAGATCTAATCCCGAAGGTTGACTTTACCCCCCCCCTCCGTTTTTCTCTAAGTCCCATATTTTTTTGTCATTATCATGCCATGTTCATCGCATCGTATCTCTGCATCCGTAGCTCCGTTTCGTGTGTAATATGTCAAACTGTTCGCCTCAACGAGTACATCATTTCATTCCATTGCATCATATTCATTTGAGCTCATCTTGATGCCTGAATCTTTGTTGCGAGAGTGCTTCATGATGTTGTCTGCTGTCTGTTAACAGAACGAGCTCATTTGTTATTTTTGCCATGATTGATGTGTGCATCCTATGAGGTTGATGTCTACATGTGTTTTGATCTATGCTATGTCTTCTTTACAGAGGTGCTTACCATGTATTTTTGTGATCAATGTGGTGACTAGCACAAGTATGCAAACTAGGCTTCGTGATATTGCTGATTTTAGTCCCTGTTCTGTTGTTATTTTGATGCCATGTAAACATGATGCTACAGAGAGATCCATGCATATTTTGAGATACTTCAGTAAGGATGTTTTGAACATATGGTTATGCTCTATCCATTAATGCCCCTGGTTGCAATTATGGAGTAGTCTAGCATGTCATTTTCGTGCTCTACTTTTGCTACAAAATGTTTCCTGGCAGATTGTTTACATGTTATTCAATTTTGCCAAGGTTGTTTTAGTTGATCCTTGCATGCTATGAACTTGTTCTTACCTTCATTTGTTTCACAAACATGCCTTCTTACTGTTGGTTCCCTTGCCATGCCATGTTTTGCTCTATGGTGAGTGGTATAAGCTCATCTACATGCCTTCATAATTCTGTTTCTGCCATGTTTGAATCTGTATTATAACTTGCTATGTTTACGTGGGTGCCATCATGTTTTCTGATCCTTTTTGGCTTATGGTCACTAAGGGACTTTTGATCTATGCTTTGAGTAGAATCATGCCATGTCTTGTTTTGCTATTATAAGTTCCTGTAACATGTTTTTTGATAGCTCTAAACATTGCAACCTGATGTTATTTTCTGCAAAGTCTGAATTGTTATTATATGCAACCTTGCCATCTGTGTTTGAGCATGTTCTAGTGATTTCTGGAGATAGCTCAGTGTTCATGTTTTGTTATGCTTTACCTGTACATTATGCCCATGCCTTTTGTTTTCATATTGAGATGCTGTAGCATGTTGTTCTGATGCTTGCAATATGCCTAGTTGCTGTTTTGGACAGATTGTTGCTATAACTTGTATAGTGTGTGTGTTGAACCGTTGCTCCGTTTTGAGTGTGCTCTATATGAAACTTGCTTGATTTTGCATGTAGTTTCATATTATCATGTTACATCCATGTTTTGAGGTGTTTGCTTGATGTTTGGGTGCATTTTGCATCAATGCCATGTTTAACTTGTTTTGCTCATATCTTCTAGGCCGTAGCTCCGAACTAAATGAACTTTATATGTAATTTGACTAGAATCTCGTGTAGATCATCTTTGTGCATCTTAACTTGCTGTTTAAAAACTTGAACATAAAGTTTATTCAGATCTGGACCAATTTCGAAATGTGCATATGAGGACTTACCGGAATTGTTATATGTTGTTCCCGGCCTCATTTAAACTTGCCTTGATGTGTTGCTCTTGTTTGCATCATCTCTTGCCATGAGTAGCTTCATGTAGCTTTGTCATGCATCATGCTTGTTGTGCATCATGTCTTGTTCTTGTGTGGTGTGTTTACCATGTTGTGTGCTTCTTCTCGATAGTTCCCGTATCGTTGCGATCGTGAGGATTCGTTCGTCTACGCTTGGTTCGTCTTCGTGGCTTCATCTTCTTCATGGACTCGTTCTTCTTCCTTGCGGGATTTCAAGCAAGAAGACCGCTACCCTGGATCTCACTACTATAATTTCTATGCTAGTTGCTTCGTTCTATCGCTTTGCTGCGCTACCTATCACCTGTTTATCAAGCCTCCCATATTGCCATGAACCTCTAACCTTTGACACCTTTCCTATGCAAACCGTTGTTTGGCTATGTTACCGCTTTTGCTCAGCCCCTCTTATAGCGTTGCTAGTTGCAGGTGAAGTTGAAGATTGCCCCATGGTGGACAGGATTTTGGTTGGGATATCACAATATCTCTTATATTATTATTAATGCATCTATATACTTGGTAAAGGGTGGAAGACTCGGCCTTTTGCCTGGTGTTTTGTTCCACTCTTGCTGCCCTAGTTTCCATCATACCGGTGTTATGTTCCCGGATTTTGCGTTCCTTACGCGGTCGGGTGATTTATGGGACCCCCTTGACAGTTCGCTTTGAATAAAACTCCTCCAGCAAGGCCCAACCTTGGTTTTACCATTTGCCTCACCACCACCTATACCTTTCCCTTGGGTTGGCCAACCCGAGGGTCATCTTTATTTTAGCCCCCCCCCCCCGGGCCAGTGCTTGTCTAAGTGTTGGTCCGAACTGAGCTGCCTACGGGGCCACCTCGGGCAACTTGAGGGTTGGTTTTACTCGTAGCTAGTCTCATCCAGTGTTGCCCTGAGAACGAGATATGTGCAACTCCTATCGGGATTTGTCGGCGCATCGGGCGGCTTTGCTGGTCTTGTTTTACCATTGTCGAAATGTCTTGTAAACCGGGATTCCGAGTCTGATCGGGTCTTCCTAGGAGAAGGTATATCCTTCATTGATCGCGAGAGCTTATCATGGGCTAAGTTGGGACACCCCTGCAGGGTATAATCTTTCGAAAGTCGTGCCTGCGGTTATAGGCAGATGGGAATTTGTTAATGTCCGGTTGTAGATAACTTGACACCAGATCCGAATTAAAACGCATCAACCGCGTGTGTAGCCGTGATGGTCTCTTTTCGGCGGAGTCCGGGAAGTGAACACGGTTTCTGTGTTATGTTTGACGTAAGTAGGAGTCCAGGATCACTTCTTGATCATTGCTGGTTTCACGACCGTTCCGCTTGCTCTCTTCTCGCTCCTATTTGCGTATGTTAGCCACCATATATGCTTAGTCGCTGCTGCAACCTCACCACTTTGCCCCTTCCTTTCCTATTAAGCTTTGCTAGTCTTGATACCCATGGTAATGGGATTGCTGAGTCCTCGTGGCTCACAGATTACTACAACAACAGTTGCAGGTAGAGGTTGTGCGATGATCATGACGCGAGAGCGATGCTTGCTTGCGTTGAGTTCTTCTTCTACTTCGGTCAGGGGATAGGTTCCAGGTCGGCAGCCTGGGGTAGCAAGGTGGATGTCGTTTGAGTTTCTATTTGTGTTTCATCCATAGTCGGATGATGCTCTAATGTATTGTGATGTTGTATTCGTGTGGCATTGTATGCCTCTTGTATGTATCCCCATCTATTATGTAATGTTGATGTAATGATGTCCACCTTGCAAAAGCGTTTCAATATGCGGGTCTATCCATGGTGGGACCTTCGAGTTCCTTTTGGATAGGGTCGCATATTGGGCGTGACAAGTTGGTATCAGAGCCTCGACCGACCCTAGGAGCCCCCTTGATTGATCGTGTAGTTTGGCCGTTGTTGAGTCAAGAAAAAAAAACTATTTTCGAAGTCTAGTTATAACGGAGAGTAGGAATTATTTTTACTCCTTAGCCCCTTCGTCGCTCTAGTAAGGAATTTTGACGTAGGTGTTTTGAATTACTCCTCTTCCCCTTCAAATTTTTCTTTAGGATCACGCAGTTGGTTTTTCGATCGTTGGTTCTCAGCTCTTTTGATCCGGTGCATTTCTCGTCAAGTTGACTCGAGTCTCTTCATCTTTGAGTTCAATCCTTAGTTGTTTTCTTTTCCCACCCGCCCACCCTTTTCTTCTCGGA
This sequence comes from Triticum dicoccoides, assembly GCF_002162155.2. Classification (NCBI taxonomy): domain Eukaryota; kingdom Viridiplantae; phylum Streptophyta; class Magnoliopsida; order Poales; family Poaceae; genus Triticum; species Triticum dicoccoides. The sequence continues at coordinate 381,509,272 of NC_041383.1, read as the reverse complement.
ACCGGAGTCCGTAATCGAGTATCCATCCTACTCGTGCGAAGTCCTTGCTTTTTTCCTCAGTTATTTCAACCGGTGTTTTTCTCTTCAAGATATTCGTCGGTTTCCCCTTCCAAGTTGCCTTTGTTTTCCCGCCCTCCCACCCTTTTTCTTCCCGGAGTTTGAGTCTGTAACGACCATCAATTTCATTCGTGCAGAGCTTTTTCAGTCTTTCCTCATTTATTTCAACCGGTAAATTCGCATCTCGGTGGACATTCTTCATCTCTTTTCTTTTCCGGTGGAATTAATTCAAGTATTCGGTGTTGATCATATTCTTTCCCTCGGATCAAGTGTTATCCTTGCTCGTTCGCCTCTCGTCAGTTTATCCTTCCGGAGTGTTCAAGACATCTCAGGAGATTCGTCTGTGTTCCAACTAATTCGAGGTTGTCACCTCATTCAAATATTTCAATTATTCCGGTGCATCATTTATCTGTTCAACAATCCTTTTCAACGGTGTTTTTCTATTAGTGGGCCCTAACCCACAGGTCTTTTCCCAGGATCTTACCTGCCTCTTCTAATTCCCCCAGAGTTATTCCCAAATTCTTTTCAAGTGTGACGTAAGTATGGATTCCATCAGTCAGATGTTTTTCCAAGATCAATTTCAAATCATTTCATTGTTGGCTCAACCTCTCTCCTTTTCATTCTCCCGGAGTATCTCAGTAATTTTGGTGTTGTTTCTCGTCGTCATTTGAAGATCGAAGAAGAGTTTTCATATTATCCTCTCAAATTATTCCATTTGTCAAAAATTACTTTTCTCAACCATCCGGAGTTTGTCAAGAGTTGTTTTTCCATTTCTTTTCACCGGAGGCCATCATTCCAGGAGAATTCTTCATCCTCACATTTCGGCTACTGTTATCGAGTTATCCTGGTGCATCTGTCAAGTATTATTTATCAGTTCATGATCTCTTTGTCCTTTTGCATCTAAATCCCCTCTAGCTTATTTGTTCTTCTAATTCTTCCTGGTGATTCATTCTCGTTTATCAGTCATTTTCGAATTCTTACGGTGGTTCGTTCAAGATTCTTTTTCCTTGATCATCATTTTAATTCATTCGTTCTTTCAATCCTACCGGTGGTTCATGAAGACTTTCTCAAGTTTTGTGCTATGTTCCTTCTCAATCCTTTTCAAGAAGAATAAGTAATATGCAAAAATCCATTGTTGGTCATCAATTTAATTTGATGAAGGATAAGCATACAATTAATCTTATTCTTATTTCATCCAAGTGATTAATCCCTTTCTTCGGAGTTTGTTCTTCATGAATAAATTCTAGTTCCAAGTGTTTTTCATCTTTTCTTTTCCGGAGTTCGAATTTCCTAATCCATTTCGTCGGAACCTCCATCTAAATCATCGCAAGGCTCATCTTATTCGTTCATCCTTCATTCAATCTCATCATCCTTTTGTTACCGGAGTTCTTCATGGTGGTTCTTCATGATTTAATTCATTCTTCAAATGTTCATCAAGATTTTGTCGGTGGAGTTCAAGCATCTTTTCTTCTCGCGTCTCGAAGTGCAATTAATTCTCCATATTCTTTTGAAGTGGAGTTTTACATTTCTTCGTTATTCTCAGCTATCCAATCATTTCCGGTTGTGGCAGGTTATCACCTTATGATTTTGAGATGTTATCCATAAGTCCACATTAAGCTTATTCTTTCGTTGTTGATTTTCTCAACAACTCCATTCAACCTTTTCTTCTAAGGTTGCTTTCTATTTCATTAGTGGCACAAGTTGTCATTTTCTTCTCCGTTCTTTTCATTCAATTTTTTCAATTCTTCCGGAGGCATTGCATTGTTCATCTCGTCAAGTATCATTCCATCCTCTCAAGTTCGTGTTCTATTCCTCCATGTTTCAACTGGAGTGCTGCCTAAATCCTTTCAGTCTTATTCATTTCTTATCTCGTTCTAACCGGAGTGGTTTCATAGTCTATCTGATTCAGTGAGCTTTCGATTCTCGTCATTCTCGCCGTTCCTCTCTTCTTCTCAAATGCTCTTGATTCTTTGCTTCTTCTCTCCAGTTCTTGCTTCACCTCATCCCTTTTTCCCTTCCGTCTCGGTCCTAAGATCTCGGGACGAGATCTCTTGTTAGTGGAGGATTGTTGTAACGCCCTGGATTTGATGCGCCAGGTGTCTGTCAGTTATTCGTCGTTGTTGCCATGTCATTTGCTTGCGTGTTGTATTTTTCCATGTCATCATTCGCATTGTGTCATCATGTGCATTGCATTGCATCGCGTACGTGTTCGTCTCATGCATCCGAGCCTTTTCCCCGTTGTCCGTTTTGCGATCCGGCATTCCCATGTCCTCCGGCGTTCCCCTTTTGTCTCTCGTTGTGAGTGGGTGTTAAACTTTCTCGGAATGGCCCGAGGTTTGCCCAGCGGCCTTGGTATACCACCGGTAGACCGCCTGTCAAGTTTCACGCCATTTGGAGGTCGTTTGGTACTCCAACGGTTAACCGCGCCGTCCCGATCCAGATCCAATCCCGAAGGTTGACTTTACCCCCCCCCCCCTCCGTTTTTCTCCAAGTACCATACTTTTTTGTCATTCTCATGCCATGTTCATCGCATCGTATCTCTGCATCCGTAGCTTTGTTTCGTGTGTGTAATATATCAAATTGTTCGCCTCAACGAGTACATCATTTCATTTCATTGCATCATATTCATTTGAGCTCATCTTGATGCCTGAATCTTCGTTGCAAGAGTGCTTCATGATGTTGTCTGCTGTCTGTTAACAGAACGAGCTCATTTGTTATTTTTGCCATGATTGATGTGTGCATTCTATGAGGTTGATGTCTACATGTGGTTTGATCTATGCTATGTCTTATTTACAGAGGTGCTTACCATGTATTTTTGTGATCAATTTGGTGACTAGCACAAGCATGCAAACTAGGCTTCGTGATATTGCTGATTTTAGTCCCTGTTCTGCTGTTATTTTGATGCCATGTAAACATATGCTACAGAGAGATCCATGCATATTTTGAGATACTTCAGTAAGGATGTTTTGAACATATGGTTATGCTCTATCCATTCATGCCCTGGGATGCAATTATGGAGTAGTCTAGCATGTCATTTTCGTGCTCTACTTTTGCTACAAAATGTTTCCTGGCAGATTCTTTACATGTTATTCAATTTTGCCAAGGTTGTTGTAGTTGAGCCTTGCATGCTATGAACTTGTTCTTACCTTGATTTGTTTCACAAACATGCCTTCTTACTGTTGGTTGCCTTGCCATGCCATGTTTTGCTCTGTGGTGAGTGGTACAAGCTCATCTACATGCCTTCATAATTCTGTTTCTGCCATGTTTGAATCTGTATTATAACTTGCTATGTTTACGTGGGTGCCATCATATTTTTTGATCCTTTTTGGCTTATGGTCACTAAGGGACTTCTGATCTATGCTTTGAGTAGAATCATGCCATGTCTTGTTTTGCTATTATAAGTTCCTGTAACATGTTTTTTGATAGTTCTAAACATTGCAACCTGATATTATTTTCTGCAAAGTCTGAATTGTTATTATTTGCAACCTTGCCACGTGTGTTTGAGCATGTTCTAGTGATTTCTGGAGATAGCTCAGTGTTCGTGTTTTGTTATGCTTTACCTGTACATCATGACCATGCCTTTTTTTTCATATTGAGATGCTGTAGCATGTTGTTTTGATGCTTGCAATATGCCTAGTTGCTGTTTTGGACAGATTGTTGCTATAACTTGTATAGTGTGTGTGTGTGTTGAACCGTTGCTCCGTTTTGAGTGTGCTCTATATGAAACTTGCTTGATTTTACATATAGTTTCATATTATCATGTTACATCCATGTTTTGAGGTGTTTGCTTGATGTTTGGGTGCATTTTGCATCAATGTCATGTTTAACTTGTTTTGCTCATATCTTCTAGGCCGTAGCTCCGAACTAAATGAACTTTATATGTAACTTGACTAGAATCTCGTGTAGATCATCTTTGTGCATCTTAACTTGCTGTTTAACAACTTGAGCATAAAGTTTATTCAGATCTGGACCAATTTCGAAATGTGCATATGAGGACTTACCGGAATTGTTATATGTTGTTCCCGGCCTCATTTAAACTTGCCTTGATGTGTTGCTCTTGTTTGCATCATCTCTTGCCATGAGTAGCTTCATGTAGCTTTGTCATGCATCATGCTTGTTGTGCATCATTTCTTGTTCTTGTGTGGTGTGTTTACCATGTTGTGTGCTTCTTCTTGATAGTTCCCGTATCGTTGCGACCGTGAGGATTCGTTCGTCTACGCTTGGTTCGTCTTCGTGGCTTCATCTTCTTCATGGACTCATTCTTCTTCCTTGCGGAATTTCAGGCAAGATGACCGCTACCATGGATCTCACTACTATCATTGCTATGCTAGTTGCTTCGTTCTATCGCTTTGCTGCGCTACCTATCACCTGTTTATCAAGCCTCCCATATTGCCATGAACCTCTAACCTTTGACACCTTTCCTATGCAAACCGTTGTTTGGCTATGTTACCGCTTTTGCTCAGCCCCTCTTATAGCGTTGCTAGTTGCAGGTGAAGTTGAAGATTGCCCCATGGTGGACAGGATTTTGGTTGGGATATCACAATATTATTATTAATGCATCTATATACTTGGTAAAGGGTGGAAGACTCGGCCTTTTGCCTGGTGTTTTGTTCCACTCTTGCCGCCCTAGTTTCCGTCATACCGGTGTTATGTTCCCGGATTTTGCGTTCCTTACGCGGTCGGGTGATTTATGGGACCCCCTTGACAGTTCTCTTTGAATAAAACTCCTCCAGCAAGGCCCAACCTTGGTTTTACCATTTGCCTCACCACCACCTATACCTTTCCCTTGGGTCAGCCAACCCGAGGGTCATCTTTATTTTAGCCCCCCCCCTGGGCCAGTGCTTGTCTAAGTGTTGGTCCGAACTGAGCTGCCTGCGGGGCCACCTCGGGGCAACTTGAGGGTTGGTTTTACTCGTAGCTAGTCTCATCCGGTGTTGCCCTGAGAACGAGATATGTGCAGCTCCTATCGGGATTTGTCGGTGCATCGGGCGGCTTTGCTGGTCTTGTTTTACCATTGTCGAAATGTCTTGTAAACCGGGATTCCGAGTCTGATCAGGTCTTCTTGGGAGAAGGTATATCCTTCGTTGATCGCGAGAGCTTATCATGGGCTAAGTTGGGACACCCCTGCAGGGTATAATCTTTTGAAAGCCGTGCCTGCGGTTATAGGCAGATGGGAATTTGTTAATGTCCGGTTGTAGATAACTTGACACCAGATCCGGATTAAAACGCATCAACCGCGTGTGTAGCCCTGATGGTCTCTTTTCGGCGGAGTTCGGGAAGTGAACACGGTTTCTGTGTTATGTTTGACGTAAGTAGGAGTTCAGGATCACTTCTTGATCATTGCTAGTTTCACGACCGTTCCGCTTGCTCTCTTCTCGCTCTTATTTGCGTATGTTAGCCACCATATATGCTTAGTCGCTGCTGCAACCTCACCACTTTGCCCCTTCCTTTCCTATTAAGCTTTGCTAGTCTTGATACCCATGGTAATGGGATTGCTGAGTCCTCGTGGCTCACAGATTACTACAACAACAGTTGTAGGTACAGGTTGTGCGATGATCATGACGCGAGAGCGATGCTTGCTTGCGTTGAGTTCTTCTTCTGCTTCGGTCAGGGGATAGGTTCCAGGTCGGCAGCCTGGGCTAGCAGGGTGGATGTCGTTTGAGTTTCTGTTTGTGTTTCATCCGTAGTCGGATGATGCTCTAATGTATTGTGATGTTGTATTCGTGTGGCATTGTATGCCTCTTGTATGTATCCCCATCTATTATGTAATGTTGATGTAATGATGTCCACCTTGCAAAAGCGTTTCAATATGCGGGTCTATCCTTGGTGGGACCTTCGAGTTCCTTTTGGATAGGGTCGCATATTGGGTGTGACATAAAACCCTACTCCTGCTTGATTATATTCGACGAGTATGAATATTACAAGAGTTGATCTACCTCGAGATTGTAATGGCTAACCCTATATGTCTAGCTTATGAAGACTCCGATGATGATGAAAAGTCACCTTCCACAGACTAACCCCTCCAGTTTATATACACACCGGAGGGGTCTACGGTTTGTACAAGGTTGGTTTATCAGGGAAGGAAACCTCCGAACTCTATTCTTGCCGTCCACGGATTGAGAAGTCCCATTCGGATACGGTAGATGATCTTCAGCTTGATCCTGTACAACCCATGCAACCCGGCCCAAACTCCTAGGCCGGACACCTGAGGACCCCCGAATCCAGGACACCCTCAGTAGCCCCGGAACTTTCCTTGAATGTTGATGTATTATGCGGACACAAGTCTTTGGCTTTGCAAGGCAGGTTCCCCATTATACTCCAGATTGACGATAGTCCGACATCGGCTTCCGTGCCCAGTCTTTATGATTCCTCCCTGCCATTGCCTCGATTTCCATGCGTCCGAGTGAATGTGACGGTCTGTTATCCCTGTATTTTAATATTCCTGACAGGTACAAGCCGCACCTATAAAACGAGGCGAGATCTTCAAAATGCCATCCTGCATTGCACCAAAAGCAACAGAGCAAGCCACGAAAAAATTCAGACCATGGAGAGTGCCCCTAGCTCCTCCTCGCGCCCTCATGGCCCGCAAGAAGGGGACTGGCATAGTTGCTCCATATCCCACCTCCAGCTCAGTCGGCTTCAAACGCAAGGATATCTCCCTCCCTTGGATCTAGTCTCCGTACGGGCAGGCTTAACTACTATAGGTATTGATGCATTGGCGGAGAATTTCGCCAATCCTAGCCAAGGGGAGAGCGTGTGCTTCACCTCATTCCTTTTTAGGGGCATGGGATTCCCAATCCACCCGTTCCTTAGGGGCCTACTAGACCACTATGGGATCCAGCCGCACAACCTCACACCAGGTTCAATTTTACATATCTCTGGTTTCATTGCCCTTTATGATTGTTTTTAGGTTGCGAGGCTCACTTTGAACTATGGAAAAAGGTCTTCTGCCTCGTCCCCCGCCATCAGGGCGGTTGGTCTATTTTGGAAGTGGGCGGCGTCGAAGTTTGGCACATAGCTGGATCCGGCTACCCGGTCGGGACTCCGAAGAAGGGATCCGCCGAATGGTCTTTGGAATGGTTCTATATCAATGATGTACCCCTTCCGGACCCTGTTCAGCGCGGACTGCCAGAATTTTCCAGCGCCCCATTGAAGAAGCAATATAGCTGGCGTCCCAAGTCCCTGCTCAAGAAGATAGTGCGGAAGTGATGAGATTGGTAGACAAGGTCAAGGTACTGACCCATTCCGAACTCTCCATAGTGGAAGTTATGGCTATTGCGATATAGTGATGCATCGAGCCACTTCAATCTAGGGTAACTCCCATATGGAACTATAATGGGGAGCACGACGCATCCCGCTACAGGCGAAAGGGTCTGGATAGCCAAGCTGCATTGCCAGCAGCACTGGCCGACCTCTATAGAGGATAAGAAGAAGACTTCCTTCGTTTAAATTGCCGAGAGTTCTTCTGCATGTACAATCCCATTGAATGGGTAAGTTTTCTAACCGCTCAGTACCTTTTAACTGGTTGAGATGCATTAACCGAACACCCTGGTTTCTTTTTACATAGTCATGGAGGAAAATTGTCAAGAACATTAACTGCCCCACCCCTCAGCCAGAGGATCACGATCGCAATGAGGACCCCAGATTCCATGAGGATCTAGACATATTTGTGGAGTTTGAAGATGGAGTATACTATAAGGCAAGCCTTGATGGCTCGGAGGTGGCCATTGCGGCTAACTATCCCGACCTCTACCTTTCGTGAAGGTAAGTATTCAAAAATTATATACTCAGGGGAGAGAAATATTTCTGCGTGTCACTTTATCCTCCGCATTGAACCATGTTTCGCAGGATCGGCGCTCACTGAGCCGTACTCAGGGGCGGGCTACCAAGAGAAGGTCAGCACCTTCACGAATGGTCATGCAAAATGGAAGGAAAACGAAAACACCACTGAACCTGCTCCATCACTGAAAAGGTATATTCCTCTTATATAATATTCAGGCGTGAAGCCGAATTGTCATTTGCATCCTTCTTCTATCATCGCAGGAGGGGTATACGGCGAACCGTGAACAAGATCCCAGCCTGCCGAGCCGCGGCTAGTACGGCATCCAAGATACGAGGTAGGACGGTGGCGCATGCTGATGCAGCACAGTCTCATTCACCTCACGGAGAGCCGGATGAGATGTCTGTTACTAACTTCGAAGTCGAAAGTGAGATGAATCATCGTCACTTGAAAGAAGCCTTGCGCGCCCCTACTTTGACCGAGTCGGAGTTTACCGCCCGAAGCACTATAGGTGCATACATCCGAGCTATCTGGGACGGACTCACCGGAGTGTTATAGTTCAGTTGATACATGTATGTTGACCGGCCGCCCCGAAGAGGAAATGCACGTCCTGCAAAGCGACATTCTGAAGGAGCTGCCAAAACTGCACGAGCGTGCTCGGAAGGCTATGAAGAATATGGCTAGAGCCTTATGGCCTTCCGACATCCCTCCAGAAAGTATGGAGGTGTTGGCTGATCTATTCAAGGATGCCCGGCATCATTTCGAGCTGTGGAAGACGTCCGCATGTCATGAAGGCGCTCGAGAGGCATGGGCCATGGTGAAGACATGCTATACCGGTCTTGACCTGAACCATATGGCCAGAGTTGGACCGTGGGGACCTGACGGGAAGGAAATTCTTGTAAGCCTGGTATATGACCAAGTAATGACAGCGGCAAAATTTTCGCAACAAGATTGTAAATTAGAAGCCTACTAGATGGCTTAGAAAGGGAGTGAGCATTCGATTCGATGTACCCATGTACTTTATGATCGAACTTATCTCCTGCCGAATTATATGAAAATTTTGTCATCGTAGACCTTCAGCTTCTAGCTCCGAACCAAAAAGATGGAGTGTTTTCGTATACTATGTTTGACTAGGAAACATTTAGTATTGCCAGAAACCAGGCAATCCGGTCATATTGCTCGAACAGACAAAATGCACTCGGTGGAGTTATGTTATATTACTGTTTAACGTAAGAAACATCTTCCAAGAAAAATAGTTCTGTTAGGGGTTCCTTTCCTTGGGTTGGGCTTGTATCTGAAGTACAAACAACCAATTTCACAACTTTTGCCGGAAACAACCTGTTGTATATGTACCGACCAGTTATTCCCTTAAGAACTCTAGCTTTCGTCTTCACCCGTCTGAGGTACATGTCCGGATAACCCGGTTATAACAATCACAGCGGTGCTCCCTTTACACCCTAGCCGAACAATCGGGAACGTAGGGTATAAGCACAGGAGCAAGGCAACCCAGCTTGGCAAAAACTTAAGTCATTAAGGTGCATACAATGGCAGAAGCAACAGATGTACGGACAAAAGGAGCTTATAATCTTTTCAATAAAATGCTTCTTTTAAAAGAAGCCCCCATGTATGGTGGGGTGTATACATTTAAAGATGCGTACTCCCAACAATGCGGTTTATCCATACATACAATCTAAGGAGAGAAGGAAAAAAAGTAAAATGGGAGAAAAAATAGAAAAAAACCTAGTTTAAAATGGGACATAAGGAGGCCGAATTATGCGTAAAATCTTCGAAGGCGGGCGGCATTCCACGGGCTCGGCTCAAGGCGATTGTCCTCGGCATTGCGAAGGCGATAGGCTCCTCCAATAAGGACTTCATCTATTATGAAGGGGCCCTCCCATTTAGGTTTGAGCTTGTCCTTTTCCTTCTCAGGGAGGCATAGAACAAGTTCTCCGACATTGTATGTTTTAGCCCTCACTTCTCTGCTTTGGTAACACCTGGCCTATTGTTGATAGAATGCGGAACGGGCCTTGGCAACGTCGTGGTCCTCTTCAAGTCCATCTAGGTTGTCCTGCCGATCTAGTTTGGTCTCTTTCTATTCATACATGCGCACTCTAGGTGAGTCATGAATAATATCGCATGGCAGTACAGCTTTTGCACCGTACACCATAAATAAAGGTGTGTATCCGGTCGTTGGATTGGGCGTGGTCCGGAGTCCCCAGTGTACAGAATCGAGTTCCTCAGCCCAGTGCTTATCTGATTTTCGTAAAGAGCGCACTAGTCTGGGCTTAATACCACTCATGATCAAACCATTGGCCCGTTCGACTTGGCCGTTTGTTTGAGGGTGGTATACAGATGCATATTCGAGTTTAATGCCCAACTTAGAGCACAAAGCTTTCACCTCATCAACTGTGAAGTTAGAGCCACTATCAGTGATGATACTGTGCGGGACACCATAACGGTGGACCACGCTAGATATAAAGGCAATCACTAGTCCGGCCTTAGCTGTTTTTTTACTGGTTTGGCCTCTATCCATTTAGTGAATTTGTCCACCATGACTAGCAAGTATTTCTTTTTGTGGCTTCCCCCTTTAAGGGGTCCAACCATGTCAAGCCCCCAGACCGCAAAGGGCCAAGTAATGGGGATTGTTCTTAATGCGGTGGGAGGCATGTGGCTTTGATTGGCAAGAAGGTGACAGCCCACACAGCGTTGGACAAGGTCTTGAGCATCAACTCGAGCCATAGGCCATAAAAAGCATGTCCGAGACGCCTTGCTTACAAGGGCGCGGGCTGCAGCGTGTTGACCGCCGAGACCGGCATGTATTTCTGCCAAGAGCTGCCTTCCCTCTTCTTCGGAGATACACCTTTGAAGAACTCCGGTAGTACTTCTTTTATATAGTTCACCCTCATGCCCTTAAAGGCTTTAGAGCGCTGAACTGTACATCGCGCCTCATTTTGATCATCGGGGAGCTCTCGCCTATTAAGGTACGCCAGGAATGGTTTGGTCTAGGGAGCGATAACTGCCATGATCTCATGAGCAGAGGGTGTTATCTCGATATCCGTACGCCCGACGTTTTCTGTGTTGTGTTTGGCTGTTGGGGGTGTGATCAGGTCCGCATTGCCTTCTCCATTCTCACCTTGCCACACCACTGATGGCTTAAAGAGCCTTTCCACGAAGGTTTTGGGTGGCACGGGGTCGCGCTTAGCGCCCATATGAGTGAGTATGTCGGCTTCTTGATTACTTTCTCGGGTGACATGATGGAACTCGAGTCCGTCGAACCGAGCTGATAGTATTAATATGGCATTTCGATATGCCACTATTTTTGGGTCCTTTGCATCAAACTCTCCACTGACTTGGGAAATTGTGAGGTTCGAATCACCGCGCACCTCCAAGAGTTGTATACCCATGGAGACAGCCATGCGAAGACCGTGTAGTAGCGCCTCGTATTCGGCTGCATTATTAGAGTCCGGATACATAATTTGCAGTTGGTAGTGGATTGTGTCCGCAGTATGGGATGTGAGGATTACACCAGCCCCCGGTCCGACCAGCATTTTGGAGCCATCAAAGTACATAATCCAATTAGATTATGAGCTGTACTCTTTAGGGAGTTCGGCTTCCGTCCATTTGGCTATGAAGTCGGCCAATACCTGGAATTTAATAGCCCGGCGTGGCTTGTATGTGATTTCGAATGGTAATAGCTCGATGACCCATTTGGCTATGCGGCCAGTGGTGTCCCTGTTATTAATGATGTCATTCAGGGGCACTTCAGATTCCACTGTGACCGAACACTCTTGACAGTAGTGTCGAAGTTTGCGGGATGCCATGAAGACTGTGTACGCTATCTTCTGATAGTGCGGGTATCAGTATTTGCAAGGTGTAAGGACCTCCGATACATAGTAAACTGGTTTTTGGGTGGGGAATTTATGTCCCTCCTCCCCTCGCTCGACGACAAGGACGACATTGAATATTTAGTTATTTGCCGAAGTGTATAATAACATAGGCTCTCCAACGCTAGGTGCCGCCAAGATTGGGTTGCTTGCGAGAAGGGCCTCGATTTCTTACAATCCGGTTCTGGCTGTGTCCGTCCATTTGAAGTTGTCAGTGCGGCATAGTAGCTTGTATAGTGGCAATGCTTTTTCTCCTAATTTGGAGATAAATCGTCTTAAAGCCGCGATGCACCCAACTAATTTCTAGACCTGCTTTAGGTCTGTTGGTATGGCCAATTGTGGCAGAACTCAGATTTTGGTTGGGTTTGCCTCAATTCCTCTATGGGAAATAATGAACCCCAACAACTTTCTGGCTGGAACTCCGAAGACACATTTTCCAAATTAAGCCGGATGTCATATGTTCGGAGATTGTCGAAGGTGAGGCGGAGGTCGTCCACCAGTGACTTGACGTGTTTTGTCTTGATGACCACGTCGTCCACGTATGCTTCGACTGTTTTGCCTATTTTCTTTTCCATGCATGTTTGAAGGATGCGTTGGTAGGTAGCCCTGGCGTTTTTTAGTCCGAAGGGCATAGTATTGAAGCAGAAGGGACCGTAAGGGGTGATGAATGCGGTTGCAGCCTGGTCCGACTCCTTCATTTTAATATGATGGTATCCAGAATAGGCATCGAGGAAACACAAAGAATCGTGTCCTGCAGTTGCGTCGATGATTTGGTCGATGTGGGGAAATGGGAAGGGATCTTTAGGGCAAGCCTTGTTGAGGTCCTTAAAGTCGACACACGGGCGCCACGATTTTTCCTTTTTAGGTACCATGACCAGGTTGGCTAACCAATCCGGATGTTTGATTTCCCTAATAAACCCAGCCTCTAATAACTTGGCTAGCTCTTCTCCCATGGCCTGACGCTTGGGTTCGGATAATTGCCGTAGTGTCTGATTCACGGGTTTAAATCCCTTGATTACATTGAGACTGTGTTCGGCCAGTCTTCGTGGGATGTCGGGCATGTCTGAAGGATGCCAGGCGAAAATATCCCAATTCTCGTGGAGGAATGCGCGTAGGGCGGCGTCCACTGCCGGATCCAGCTGTGCTCCGATAGATGCTGTTTTATTAGGGTTCGTCGGGTGCACTTGGAATTTTACTATTTCTTCGGCTAGCTTGAAAGAGGTGGACTTGGATCTCTTATCAAGGATCACATTGTCCCTATCCACCGTAGCTCGTAAGGTGGTTAATTCTTCAGCTGCTAGGGCCTTAGATAGTGCTTCGAGGCCCAAGGATGCGGTTTTGTTTTCGGCAGAAAGGGCTTTGTCCGGGTCACTCGAGATTGTGATAACTCCATTACGGCCGGGCATTTTGAGCTTCATGTACCTATCACAGGGTATAGCTCGAAATCATGAGAAAGCGTCCCGGCCGAGGATAGCGTGATACCCACTGTTGGAGGGGACCACATGACAAAGTAACTCTTCAGATCTATAGTTCTCAGGCGTGCCGAACACCACATCCAGTTTGATTTTTCCCGAGCTGTGTGCCTCTCGACTGGGGATAATACCTCGAAAGGTGGTGTTGCTTTGCTCGATGCGTGACCTATCCATCTGCATCTTGTCGAGCGTGTCCTCATAGATGATGTTAAGTCCGCTATCACCGTCCATGAGCACTTTAGTAACCCAGAAACCATCAACGATGGTGTTTAGTACCAAGGCGGCAGGTGCTCGGACTGACTGAGGGAGTCCTGGATTAAGGGGTCCTCGAATAACCGAACTATATACTTTGGCCGGATTGTTGGACTATGAAGATAAAAGATTGAAGACTTCGCCCCGTGTCCGGATGGGACTCTCCTTTGCGTGGAAGGCAAGCTTGGCAATTCAGATATGTAGATCTCCTTCTCTGTAACCGACTTTGTGTAACCCTAGCCCCCTCCGGTGTCTATATAAACCGAAGGGTTTAGTCCGTAGAACAACAGTCATGATCATAGGCTAGCTTCTAGGGTTTAGCCTCTACGATCTCGTGGTAGATCAACTCTTGTAATACTCATATCATCAAGATCAATCAAGAAGGAAGTAGGGTATTACCTCCATCGAGAGGGCCCGAACCTGGGTAAACATCGTGTCCCCCGCCTCCTGTTACCATTAGCCTTAGACGCACAGTTCGGGACCCCCTACCCGAGATCCGCCGGTTTTGACACCGACATTGGTGCTTTCATTGCGAGTTCCACTGTGTCGTCACGGTAAGGCTTGATGGCTCCTTCAATCATCTTCAATGACGCGGTCCAAGGGGAGTTTTTCCTTCCCGGACAGATCTTCGTATTCGGCGGCTTCATACTGCGGGTGGAGCAGATCGATAGCTACGCCCCTGGCCACTAGGTCAGGTTTGGAAGCTTGAACTATACTGCCGACATCCATGGAGACTTGATGTTCGACGGATTCGAGCCTATGTCAGGTACGCCGAACAGTCGTGACGAGCATGACTTAGATCTGCCATCAGATAGTGTTCGGGAGATCGCACCTGCGGCGGCCCCGGGAATCAATCTGGAGTAGATCGCGCCCTCCGAGGACGGGTGGATGGACCCCGCCACGGAGGCCGCACACTCGTCAGTGTTGGAGCCGAACACTGATCCCACCTCTTGTGAGGATGATGTCATCAGACCCCCGGACTCGTCTTCAGCTACAGGATCCGAACCGCGTACGTCCATGCCTATCGAATCCGATTGGGCACCGTTCATGGAGTTCACCTCCGCGGATATTTTCAGCACTCGCCCCTAGGTGATGTGCTAAACTCATTAAGGTCTCTTTCCTTGTCGAGAGATTCTTGGCCGAACTATGTCCGGCTCGAGTGGGAAGCGGACGACAAAGAAATTTGTTTCCCACCCACCACCCAATTAATAGACACTGTCAAAGACTTAACCGACGTGCTTGACTTCAACTCCGAAGACATTGACGGTATGGACGACAATGCAGGAGAAGAAAAGGAACCACCGCCTATAGGGCGCTGGACAGCCACCTCATCATATGATATATATATGGTCGACACCCCCAAAGAAAACAATGCCGAGGAGGCAACGGAAGATAACCCCATGGAGAAGCAATCTAGGCACCGACGTCATAGGCGCCGCTCCAAGCCCCGCCATAGCAAAAGTAGTGATACCGGCACAAGAAATAACAATCCGGATGTTGCCGAAGACGATAACAATCCTGCCCAGCCAGGCTTCAAGTAGGCCGAGCAAGAGGATGGGCAAGCTAGCCCTAAAGAACAGGCAACAGATGGAGAATCAGAGGATGATAACTACATGCCTCTCTCTGAAGACGAAGTGAGACTTAGCTATGAAGAATTCATCGTGCCTGAGGATCCCGTCGAGCAGGAGCGCTTCAAGTGCACTGCAAAAATCCTGAAGAAAAAGCAGCAATAGCTTCAAGCTGATCAAGATATGCTAACTGATAGATGGACCGAGGTCCTGGCTGCCAAGGAATATGGACTCGAGCGCCCTACAAAAAGGTACCCGAAGTGCAGGTTGCTACCTCAACTCGAGGAGGAAGCGTTAAAACCCACACTACCAGCGCATGATGCGGCTGACCGGCCACCTCGTGGCTGGGACAAGGTGGCATACTAGCCCGATGTCCAGACCGCACCCTGTCGCCAATCAAACAATAATACTAAGGCCCGGGGCTACACGAAGGACCTGCGAGATGTATTGGAAAACAAAGCAGGACGGTCAAGATCGATCTACAGATCACGGGGGCGCGCCACAACACGTGACGATGACCGTCACACCGGATACAATATACAAAAGTCCGGCCAGGACGAATACAACAGACCAGATTCATTTGAACTACGTCGGGATGTTGCCCGATATAGAGGCACCGCACACCCCCTATGCTTCACTGATGAAGTTATGGATCATGAATTCCCATAAGGGTTTAAACCCATAAACATTGAATCATATGATGGCACAACAGACCCCGCGGTATGGATTGAAGATTTTCTCCTACACATTCACATGGCCCGCGGCGATGACTTACATGCCATAAAGTACCTACCACTTAAGCTCAAAGGACCGGCTCGGCATTGGCTGAATAGCTTGCCATCAAGATCCATTGGCAGTTGGGAGGACCTGGAAGACGCATTCCTTGAGAACTTCCAGGGCACTTACGTGCGACCACCGGATGCTGATGACCTAAGTCACATAACCCAACAGCCCGGAGAGTCAGCCAGGAAATTCTGGACTCGGTTCCTAACCAAAAAGAACCAAATTGTTGACTGTCCGGATGCCGAAGCCTTAGCAGCCTTCAAGCATAACATCCGTGACGAATGGCTTGCCCGACACCTCGGCCAAGAGAAGCCAAAATCCATGGCAGCCCTCACGACACTCATGACCCACTTTTGCATGGGCGAGGACAGCTGGCTGGCTCGTAGCAACATCACACCCAAAAACTCCGGCGATTCAGACGCCAGAGATAGCAACGGCAAGCCACGATGCAATAGACACAAGCGTCGCAACAATGGAGACAACGCTGAAGACATGACATTGAATGCCGGATTCAGAGGCTCTAAATCCAGACAGCGGAATAATCTATTCAAAAGAAACAATTTGGGCTCGTCCAGTTTGGACCGCATACTTGATCGCTCATGTCAAATTCATGGCACCCCCGATGAACCAACCAACCACACCAACAGAGAATGCTGGGTGTTTAAACAGGACGGCAAGTTGAATGCTGAAAACAAGGAAAAGGGGCTGCACAGCGATGACGACAAGGAGCCCCGGCCGCCGAACATAGGAGGACAGAAGAAATTCCCTCCCCAGGTGAAAATGGTGAATATGATATACGCAACCCATATTCCCAAGCGGGAACGGAAGCATGCACTAAGGGATGTCTATGCGATGGAGCCAGTCACCCCAAAGTTCAATCCATGGTCCTCTTGTCCGATCACTTCGATCGCATGGACCATCCTACCAGCATCCGTCATGGCGGTTCGGCTGCATTGGTCCTTGACCCCATCATCGACGGATTCCATCTCACGTGAGTCCTCATGGACGGTGGCAGCAGCCTAAACCTGCTCTATTAGGAAATAGTGTGCAAAATGGGCATCGATCCCTCAAGGATCAAGCCCACAAAAACCACCTTGAAGGGTGTCATACCAGGTGTGGAGGTCTGTTGCACGGGCTCAATCACACTAGAAATGGTCTTCGGATCTCCGGACAATTTCCGAAGCGAGGAGTTAATCTTCGATATCGTCCCCTTTCGTAGTGGTTATCATGCCCTACTAGGATGAACCGCATTTGCTCGATTCAATGCGGTAGACTACGCATACCTCAAGCTCAAGATGGAAACACAGAACGCTTGCTCCCTACGGAGGAGCACACCGTGGCCCTCGCAGCAGAAGTACAAAGCAGCCTCCTTAGGCAGACCGCCAATCCAGCGATAAAGACCCCGGACACTGTCAAGCGAGTCCAGAGTACCCTGCAACAGGATCGTCCGGCACGCCCAGAGCTTAACTAGCAATTCGGCCTCCGTCCTAGTCCCAACCAAGCAGCAAAATTTGTGCCACACGTACATAATTATGCACTCAAAATACCATGGGCATGGACGGAGGCACGGCTACGACGCGGTCCACAACGCGGCTCAACCGCCCCAGGGCACGTATTCCTTCATCATTTTCTTTCTTTCAGGACCCTACTTTCTGGAAGCCCTTTCAGGTATCCGGATCATCGGACTTATCACCGGAAGGAAAACCCAAGAAGACAAGAAGCTGGGGCATATAAGGGAATACTCAGGTGGTCTCTGATATCGATCGTTATACCTGTTTTACATACCCACGTGTAGCTTACCCTTGGCTACGACATGTCAAATAGTCGCTTTTTGCTTATCGCACTACTTGTATACATACACTTTGACGTATTATTTAAATAATAATGAAAAAATATACAGCATTAGCCTATTATTACACTTTATTTATATTTTTCCTTGGCGGCTTATTTACTACAAACCGCACCCGTACACTTTGGTACGTTCAGTTTACCAGGGGCCTCAATGTACCCCATAACATGGCAAGAAAAGTCCGAACACTTTCGACAGTGCGGCACCCCGAACTTATACCATTATATGCATCAGCTCCGAATCATCTCTTGGGTCAATAGCTGGGTTTGCCCGGCTCCTTTGTTTTGGTACCTTACATTCCGCTATATCGGCTAAGGTAGCGCAGGGAGAACTACTGCGATTGTGTCCCGGTTCTTCCGGACGAGCACCTCAGTAGAGAAAGCCGAAAACTGACTGTCATGATAAGGCGAGAGCTGGTCGCTGTTCGAGAGGTCTCAAATCCTTAAAGATTTTTCCGCTTCAGGCGAGGAATCGGCCTCGTCCGATTTAGGTGTGTATAGCTCCCCAAGTCCGGCCTTCCAGATACTAGGGGCTTCGCCAAAATTTAAAATTGTAGACTTCTATGGCCAAGTGAGAGCGATAAAGCCGTATAGTCCGACTGCCTAAACACCTCCTTAAAAGGACCAAACATTTGGATAAAGAGTGTTTATATTCATCCCGAACACCCCAGTACTAGATACATGGGGGCAGAAGCCGACGACTGGCCAACTCTCAAGATTTTATAAACGGCCTCACAGAATGTAATATTTTAAATTAACAAGCGCCATATAGCGCACATGAACTGGTTTTCATATTACAGGATGACATGAGTACATTCATTCAAATATTACATCCTTAGTACATTCATCCACCACAAGGCGGGCACCTTTAATGACATTATCATAGTACTGTTCAGTGTGGTGATGCTCCTTGCCCTTCGGCGGCCCCTCTGTCACCAGCTTCTCGGCGTCCATCTTCCCCCAGTGCACTTTCGCACGGGCCAAGGCCCTGCGCGCACCCTCAATGTAGACGGACCGCTTAATGACTTCAAGCCGCGGACAGGCATTTAGCATCCGCTTGACAAGGCCAAAGTAGCTGCTGGGCAGGGGCTCGCCAGGCCACAACTGGACTATGAAGTCCTCCATGGCCAGTTCGGCCGCCTTGTGAAGTTCGACCAGTTGCTTCAGCTAGTCGCTCAAGTGCATCGGATGTTCGGCCCCAATATACTGGGACCAAAACAGTTTATCCGTCGAGCTCCCTTCCTCAGCTCGGTAGAACTTTGCGGCATCAGAGATACTGTGCAGCAGATCGGCGAATGCACCTGGAGAGCTCCAAATTCGGGTAAGTAAAAGGAAAGTCTCCTTCACATGCTTGCTTTGCATAATGAAAGCCTTACCCACAGCTATCTTCTTGGCCGCCTCAATTTCCTGGAGGGCCTTCTGGGCTTCGACCTTGGTGTCTTGCACGGTCTAGCGGGCCTTCGCAAGCTCCGACTCTTGCGTCTTGGAGTCACGCTCCAAGGACTCGAATTTTTTGACGAAATCCTGGAGCTCTTGCTGGACCTCATCAACCCGAGCCTCTTGTTTTTCGCGCTCGGTGCGCTCGTTGGCCACTTTGTCTTCGGCCTCAGACAGCGCCTTCTTAAGGGCCACCACTTCGGTCGTGGCCCGTATTAAAATTCATCATGCTTCTATTAGCATCAACGATTTTTTCCTTTATATAACATTCGGACGGGGTATCACTTACCTTTGTTCTCCTCGAGCTGCCTCTTCACGAGGCCGAGCTCTTCTTCCGCCCGCCCCAGGTTCTGCCTCAGTCCGGAGACCTCCGCAGTGGCGGTGGCGGCGGCCAGCAGCGACGCCTACTTATTCACATAGACATAATATGATTAGACTCCTCGGAATAATATTTGATCCTTTGTTCGACCTTTCTTTCCAAACACCAAACAGAGCATCAGGGGCTATTGTCTATACTGTGATACTTTCTCATAATTTAAATTACTTACCTCAAAGCCTGTCAGGAGGCTGGTGCAGGCTTCGGTCAATCCGCTTTTGGCGGACTGAACCTTCGCAATCACCGTACTCATAAGAGTACGGTGTCATTCATCAAGGGAAGCACTCTGAAGCACTTCCACCAAGTTATCCGATGCCTCTGGATGGACAGAGGTCATCGGCACAGGCGTCTTGCCCCCTTGGCGAGGGGCTGCCTGCCTGAATCCGGAACCAGTAGAGGTTCTGGCGCAGTATCCGGCTGGGGGCCAAGCTTGCTACGACCCCCCTCATCAGAATCCATGGGGATCTTCCCCCCCCATGAGCCCGGCATCGGGGGTTTCGCCTTGGGGCGCCTCCAGAACTATATCTCCCGGGCCCGGTATCCTCTGAGATAACACCTCAGTGTCATCCGCGGGCCGGGGAGTGGAGGCCGTCGGGAGCGAATAGCTGTTCATCTCCGACGAGATCAAGGACCCATCCGAGGAGGATAAGTCGATGCGGGCTTTGGACGGACTGCACAGACATATTTTGACATGATAAGAAGCCATAAAGCTAAAACATGCAATAAGTATTATGGTATCCGGATACTTACGACTTCGCCAGGGGCTTGGCCCTGGGTAGCCACTCCTCGTTGCTGTAGGCGGCTCTTGTGGAGTTGTCCGGAGGGATGGTCCTTCCCTTCTTGGACCCTTCGGCCTCCCCAAAAGGGGCAGCCTTCCTTTTCTTCTCCCCCTCGGTTTGGGGGAGAGGGTTTTCCTGTTCCTCCTCCTCGTTGTCATTGGAGGAGTGCTCCTCGGTGTCTTCGGACGATGAGTCCGACACAACCTTGCACCGAAGACCTTTCCTGGTCCCAGTGGCCTTCTTCTTGGCCTTCTTCTCCGGCACCTCATAGGGTGCCGGAAACAGCATCTCCGTCAGGAGAGTAGTTGCTGGATCTTCAGGCAATGGAGCTGCACAGTCGATCCACTCCGTTGTCGCCACATAGTCCTGTTAAATCAGTATGATGGCTTAGATTCCTCCCATGAACATACTGAGGAAAGGCACATCTTGTGAAATATAGAGAGCTTACCGGATTGGTGGGGCGCTTTGCGCTGAGTCCGCGGTCCTTGGTTGTGGGAGGAGGTACTTTGGCGGCCTTGAACAAGACCTTACCGACGTCTTTGTGCATCGTGTCGAAGAGCTCTCGCATCCTCTAGTGTTTGGCCGAATCAAACTCCCATAGGTTGAATGTCCGTCTTTGACATGGGAGGATCCGGCGGAAGAGCATGACCTGGACCACATTGACAAGCTTGATCTTCTTGCCTATCATGTTTTTGATGCAGTTCTGGAGTTCAGTCAGCTCCGTAGGTGCACCCCAGGCTAAGACCTTCCTTTTCCAAGAGGTAAGCCGCATGGGGATGCCGGATCTAAATTCGGGGGCCGCCGCCCAGTTGGAGTCGCGCAGCTCGGTGATGTAGAACCGCCCCGATTGACACCCCTTCACGGTCTCCACATAGGAGCCTTCAAGCCAGGTGACGTTGGGCATCTTGCCCACCATGGCGCCTTCGCACTCCGCTTGCTGGTCGACCACTATCTTTGGCTTCACGTTGAAGATCTTCAGCCACAGGCCGAAGTGGGGCTTGATGCGGAGGAAAGCCTCGCACACGACGATAAACACCGAGATGTTGAGGATGAAATTAGGGGCCAGATCATGAAAGTCTAGCCCATAGTAAAACATGAGCCCACGGACAAATAGGTGGAGGAGGAATCCCAGTCCGCGGATGAAGTGGGCGAGGAACACAACCCTCTCGTGGGGTTCCGGAGTCAAAACGATCTGCCCTGCATCCGGGAGCCGATGCGCGATGTCTGCGGCCAAGTATCCGGCCTCCCGGTGCTTCGTAATGTCCGCCATCGACTTGCCTCCCGCTCCGGACATGTTTGGAATGGCTGTACGGAGAAGGTGAGAACTGGGGCGCTGGAGCTCGAGCGTGCGAGAATGGATGAGCGAAGGAAGAAGAAGGCGTGGGTGAAAAAGGAGAATCCCTATCTCTTTATAAAGGCGATAGAAACTGTGCGCCTTCCCACTTGCCCGTTAAAATCGCTTATTCCCCAAGTTCCACGATTGATGGCACAGTTGGGTTACCCATGCCCGTATTGATGAGAATCCCGCGATAAGGGGACACAATCTCTGCTTCGACAAGACGTGTCAAGGAAACCACCTCGCATTATGTGCAGTAGCTGGTTGTGAAAAACGCTTTGAATAAATACTGGGCCATGGCGTGATATCATGTTATAAAAAGCTGTCAGCAGATTAGATTTGTGGAATATTGTGCTCTCTACGGTGGTATGTGGAATTTGCTTTGCAGAGCCAGACACGATTTTTGTGTTTGAAATCTTCTATGGAGTATTCGGAGAAGGAACCAGCCTTGCAATGCCGAAGACAATCTGCGCGGCAGACTCATCATCATTGAAGCCTAGTTCAGGGGCTGCTAAGGGAGTCCTGGATTAAGGGGTCCTCGGACAGCCGGACTATATACTTTGGCCAGATTGTTGGACTATGAAGATACAAGATTGAAGACTTCGCCCCGTGTTCGAATGGGACTCTCCTTTGCGTGGAAGACAAGCTTGGCAATTCGGATATGTAGATCTCCTTCTCTGTAACCGACTCTGTGTAACCCTAGCGCCCTCCGGTGTCTATATAAACCGGAGGGTTTAGTCCGTAGAACAACAATCATGATCATAGCCTAGCTTTTAGGGTTTAGCCTCTACGATCTTGTGGTAGATAAACTCTTGTAATACTCATATCATCAAGATCAATCAAGCAGGGAGTAGGGTATTACCTCCATCGAGAGGGCCTGAACCTGGGTAAACATCGTGTCCCCCGCCTCCTGTTACCATTAGCATTAGACGCACAGTTCGGGACCCCCTACCCGAGATCCGCCAGTTTTGACACCGACACTGACCGAGCCTTTGGTTCTTCTTCGGCCGTAAAGGTTATCACCGTGTCATTCCATGGGCTCAGTGCAGTAACATGATGGACTCCGGCGAGGTCGCGGAGTGCCCGTTTGCACCGGTTGTTAGAAGACAAAGTCTCGAAGACTATTAGGACGTTAAAGTTGTCCTTCATCGATGAGTATCCTTCTAGAGTTGCGGTGAGGATGGCCTCACCACTTTTTGCTACCTGTCGGAGTACCCAGCATGCCCGGAGGCTATGGGTTGGGACTGTGTGTGGAGCGTTATGGATCGGGCAGGGTTTGTCCAATAGTTCGTCAAGAAAGGACCTATGTCCCATGAATGGCTTGTTCTTCCTGCCCATAGCTCGATGGTCAGGTGACCTGCCGGGGTATGAGGTTGAAGACGCAGCTTGGTCGTTGGATTAACATACAGCGGTCTGTGCACCTAGAATCGTTTATTGACTTAGTTGACAAGGCCATGCGTACACGTTAACTTAGTAGGCCCACAAGTTAGCCTCCAAATCTGGTGGGTCCCAGCTAGCATGGGGAATCAACTTTTTTTTGCGTAATAAGGTGGCACTTCCTTGCGTGCGAAGATGTTTTCTGGTTTTCTTAATTTCTTCTTGTTCGAGTTAGAATAAAAAGAAAACAATTTATCATCATCGGTACAATATATATTTTCACGAAATGGATCATAATAAAGCTGGTGGGTCCCAGCTGTCAAGGAGAGGAAACTTTTTATTTCTATGTAATAAAGGAAGCACTTCCTTGCGTGCGAAGATGTAGCTGGTGGATCAAATCTATGAGGGGGAGAAACCATTTGTTTTCGCATAATATGGGGGCACTTGCTGCATGGGGCCATGGGCCATGTGGGTCCCTATTGTCGGCCACTCCATGTACAGGCCTCTTCTGATGGCTGTCGTTTGTTGACAAAGTTGACCATGCCGCACCGAGAGAACGAACGCAGTGAATGATGGTGAGTCCTAAGAAGGGAATGACTTGGAGCCAGCAAAGACACAGTAGTGGATGCCCACGCAGAGGGGAGTACAAGGGTTCACTAGTTCAGCTACGGTGTTGGGCTGCCATCGCCGGAGAAGAATAGGAGGTGTTGGTGAGTAGATGAATGGCCTGGACGGTGTTTGGGAGTAGGGTGGGCCGGTGAAGCCTGCGCGGCAACGTAGCCGACCACGGGAGGCGGCAGCAGGCGGTACCACTGACAGTGGTTTGGGCGGCTGAAGCAAGGATATCCGAGATTGAAGAAGCACTACAGCCATTGGATGGACTTCCAACGACCACTACTGCTAGAATCGTGTCTTGATTACAAGTTGACAAAGCCTTCCGTATGCCTTAGTAGGCCCACAAGCCTTTCGTACACGTCATTGACTATAACTCTCAAAAAAATAGTAGGCCGACAAGTGAGCATCACATCTGTGGTAGAGAACATATAGCCCATTTGCGATTTGTAAGAATGCACAACCCATTTTTGAATTCTAATGGAATTTACTACAACCCATTTATAGTCTGTTAAAATTACAGCCCATTTTCTTGCCAAGACAACGATTAATAATTTCAACCAACCGCTCAAAACAGAACCCAACCAAAAATCTAACGTAAAAATCTGACAAAATATTGCATGCGCAATAAGTAATGAAATTAAAATTTTCAAATTCAAAAAATAATATTTTTGAAACTAATTACAGTTTGGTGTGTTTTTGTATATTTACAGCCTGATTTTTATAATTATGTCCTATTTATTATTTCTTAAACCCATTTTCTTGTCAGGCCTAATGCATCCTTCCTAGGAAAGATTTACAGCCCAGCGGGGCAGACAATAACAAGTTGACCTGGGTTGGGTATTCCGCAAAAAAGTATAGCTGGGCTAGCCATTTTCACCTCGAAAAATTAATATATGAGCTGGATATTTGGTCGACAGAAAATTATAGCCTGGGCTAGATGGGCCATAGCCCGCCCAGTTGATACCTTGCTCCTCTGAATAACAACAAAAACATCGCTCAAGAAAAACACCGCTTACACCTCAAAAAACTAATACTGCTCGAGCTGCTGGGTCCCAGCTGTCGGCCGCTCCTTATGCAATTCTCTCATTTATTGACTACTCACTACTGCAGGATGCTGCTAACGCGACACTATGATCAGAGACCCTTTGACGAAACTGTGTGCGATG
Organism: Triticum dicoccoides; assembly: GCF_002162155.2. Taxonomy (NCBI): domain Eukaryota; kingdom Viridiplantae; phylum Streptophyta; class Magnoliopsida; order Poales; family Poaceae; genus Triticum; species Triticum dicoccoides. The sequence continues at coordinate 381,484,542 of NC_041383.1, read as the reverse complement.
CAATAATCGCAAATGGTGGTGTAAAACCGCCATAAAAAAGGTGCAAAATGTTTGCGATGATGGATGCATCAAACACGGTTCAGATTTTAGTTGCGTGTGCAATGCATGGCATGCGGTTCAGTTCTACTAACTGTTTGCGATGAGGAGGAACAAAATAAACGGGCATCCGTATGAAGGTGTGTGCGATATATAGTATACAATTCACTCAGATGAACTATTCGTGATTAGGCAACACAAAAGAAACGGTCAGCCAGATCAAGGTGTGTGCGATATACGACATGCGGTTCACTCGGATGAACTGTTTGCATTGAGACAAGAGAATAGAAACGGTTCAATATAATAAGATGTGTGTGATACGCGACAAACAGGTCTGTAATCAGAAATGTGTGCAAAGACCGATAATAACACAAATGATTGCTACTAAATAGACGTGTATGTTGTGCGACTGGATTGCATACAGAACAACAACATATGTATACACACTCATAAGGACATGGTTGCATAACCAAATTAAACATCCAATTACTTAGGTGGCTAATACAACCATGGCATTTGCAGACACCAAAGTAAACTATTGCATGCATAATTACATAGGTGGCTACTACACACATGACATTTCCACACACCAAAGTAAACTATATATTACATGCATGATTAACTAGGATAAACGATCATCTGATCATCATCCACTTCTTGTGATGCTTGCTCTACTTGTGGCTCGATCCGACCTCGTTGATTTGGGTAACAAAGCACTTCCTCATGTCAATGATCCGCCTGTGCATCTCGTAGCATGTGTACACGCTCTTGGCTATCCTGAGGTGAGGTTCATCCAGTTGCCACATCCAGGCCCCATGCCAAGATACGGGACGTGTTCTGTTGGCATCATGCTTTATCTTTTCATAGTATGGGTCGATGATGGCTGAGGTGAGTTCAACCAGGGAGTCCTTCGTGCTGCCCTAGACCCTATATAGCTCACGGCTTTCGACAAGGTTCTTTCAGGCCAAGGCCGTAACCCTGAGCGCTTTTACATCATTGGTGGTTTTCACCGTAGTGAAGTTGTAGTCGGTGCTGTTGACAAACTTGGCGAAATGGTCAGAAGGCTCTGTGGCCACGCAGTAGTGGTAGATGAGGACATGATGGAGCACGCACAACTGGGCGACGACAACCTTCTGATCTTTGTTGGGATGACTGGCGGTGTACTAGAGGTCGATGCCGACTACCTTGCACTTGTCTCGAGCAAGCAACTTCTCAACGGTGTTGATGTAGTCGTCCACCACAGCTAGGTCAATGGTGTACACCACCGAGAGATCTGTCACACTCGCTTGGGTCTCCACTTTATGCTCGCCGAACTCCATTGGAGCGCCGCTAGACATCCCCTCTCTATGTGTCGTTGTGGGTGTGCTTATTGTGTTGTGGGGCGCGATCGAAAGGTTGAAGAGACTAAGGTTATAATGGTCGCGGGAATTAAAGGGGAAGTCGGACGACCTGGAATATCGGCACACCCTGATGGCAGTTATAATTTGCAACACGTAACTCCATTGTGCCGCACGTAACTGCATTGTGTGGTGACGCGTGCGGCACAACCGCATGCATATGGGCCCCCCGACGTGATCCTGCGTAGGCCCAACCACTTTTAGAGCACGTGCGGAGGGACGTGAGCAGAGAGCTCTGTGGTCGCCTCAATGGCGAACAACTATATATAAGCATATCGCAGTTGAACACGCAAGCAAAAGCCAAGCGCGCCGACGGACGCGAGCAGAGCGCGCTGTTACCTCTTGAGCTTGCGTTGGTTTTTCCCTTGAATAGGAAAGGGTGATGCAGCAAAGTAGCATAAGTATTTCCCTTAGTTTTGAGAACCAAGGTATCAATCCAGTAGGAGACGATGCATACGTCACCTAGTACCTGCACAAACAATCAAGAACCTTGCAACCCCTTCACGGTCAATCCCTTCACGCTCACTCGCAAAAGTGAGATCTAATAAATATAGTAAAGTAAATATTTTTGGTATTTTTTGTTATATAAATTGGAAAGTAAAGATTGCAAAATAGTAAACGAGATGCGATATAATGGAAAAGAGATGTAATATAATAGGAAAGAGACCCGGGGGCCATAGGTTTGACTAGTGGCTTCTCTAAAGTTATCATGTATTACAATGGGTGAACGAATTACTGCCGAGCAATTGATAGAAAAGCGCATTATTATGAAGATATCTAAGGCAATGATCATGAACATAGGCATCACGTCCGTGTCAAGTAGACCGAAACAATTCTGCATCTACTACTATTACTCCACACATCGACCGCTATCCAGCATGCATCCAGAGTATTAAGTTCATAAGAACGAAGTAATGCATTAAGCAAGATGACATGATGTAGAGGGATAAACTCAAGCAATATGATATAAACCCCATGTTTTTATCCTCGATGGCAACAATACAATACGTGCCTTGCTGCCCTTACTGTCACTGGGAAAGGACACCGCAAGATTGAACCCAAAGCTAAGCACTTCTCCCATTGCAAGACAGATCTCTCTAGTAGGCCAAACTAAACCGATAATTCAAAGAGGCTTGCAAAGATATCAAATCATGCATATAAGAATTCAGAAAAGAACCAAATAATATTCATAGATAATCTTATTCATAAATCCATAATTCATCATATCTCGGCAAACACACCGCAAAAGAATATTACATCCAATAGATCTCCATGAACATCGAGGAGAATTTTGTATTGAGAATCAAAGAGAGAAAAGAATCCATCTAGCTAATAACTATGGACCCAAAGGTCTGTGTTAAACTACTCATGCTTCATTGGAGAGGCAATGGTGTTGATAGAGTCCCTCCATGATTGATTCCCCCTCCAGCAGATTGCCGGAAAAGGCCCAAAGATGAGATCTCACGGGTACAGAAGGTTGCGGCGGTGGAAAAGTGGTTCCGTGACTCCCCCTGATGTTTCTAGGGTATAAGAGTATATATAGGCGAAAGAAGTACGTCGATGAAGCTACGAGGGGCCCACGAGGGTGGGAGGCGCGCCTACCGCCCTAGGCACGCCCTCCTGCCTTGTGGACGCCTCATAGCGTTTCTGACTTCAACTCCAAGTCTTCTGGATTGCTTTCGGTCCAAGATAGATCATCGCGAAGGTTTCATTCCGTTTGGACTCCGTTTGGTATTCATTTTCAGCAAAACTCTAAAATAGGCAAAAAAAACTGGCAATGGGCCTCCAGTTAATAGGTTAATCCCAAAAATAACATAAAAGAGCATATTAAATCCCATTAAACATCCAAAACAGACAATGTAATAGCATGGAAGAATCAAAAATTATAGATACGTTGGAGATGTATCAAGCATCCCCAAGCTTAATTCCTACTCGTCCTCGAGTAGGTAAATGATAAAAATAGAATTTTTGATGTGGAATGCTACCTAACATATTTATCAATGTAATTTTCTTTATTGTGGCATGAATGTTCATATCCGAAAGATTCAAGACAAAAGTTTAATATTAAAATAAAAATAATAATACTTCAAGCATACTAACAAAGCAATCATGTCCTCTAAATAACATAGCCAAAGAAGGCTATCCCTACAAAAAAATATAGTCTGGTTATGTTCTATCTTCATCACACAAAGTATTTAATCATGCACAACCCCGATGACAAGCCAAGCAATTGTTTCATACTTTTGATGTTCTCAAACTTTTTCAATCTTCACGCAATACATGAGCGCGATCCATGGACATAGCACTATAGGTGGAACAGAATGGTGGTTGTGGAGAAGACAAAAGGAGGAAGATAGTCTCACATCAACTAGGCATATCAACGGGCTATGAAGATGCCCATCAATAGATATCAAAGTGAGTGAGTAGGGATTGCCATGCAACGGATGCACTAGAGTTATAAGTGTATGAAAGATAAAAAAGAAACTAAGTGGGTGTGCATCCAACTTGCTTGCTCATGAAGACCTAGGGAATTTTTGAGGAAGCCCCTCATTAGAATATACAACCCAAGTTCTATAATGAAAAATTCCCACTAGTATAAAAGTGACAACATAGGAGACTCTCTATCATGAAGATTATGGTGATACTTTGAAGCACAAGTGTGGTAAAAGGATTGTAGCATTGCCCCTTCTCTCTTTGTCTTTCTCTTTTTTTCGGCCTTTTCTCTTTTTTATGGCCTCTTTTTTTTAGTCCGGAGTCTCATCCCGAATTGTGGGGAATCATAGTCTCCATCATCCTTTCCTCATTGGGACAATTCTCTAATAATGAAGATCATCACACTTTTATTTACTTACAACTCAAGAATTACAACTCAATACTTAGAACGAAATATGACTCTATGTGAATGCCTCCGGTGGTGTACCGGGATGTGCAATGATTCAAGAGTGACATGTATGAAAAATTATGAACGGTGGCTTTGCCACAAATACGATGTCAACTACATGATCATGCAAGGCAATATGACAATGATGGAGCGTGTCATAATAAAGGGAATGATGGAAAGTTGCATGGCAATATATCTCAGAATGGCTATGGAAATGCCATAATAGGTAGGTATGGTGGCTGTTTTGAGGAAGGTAATGGTGGGTGTATGGTACCAGCGAAAATTGTGCGGTACTAGAGAGGCTAGCAATGGTGGAAGGGTGAGAGTGCGTATAATCCATGGATTCAACATTAGTCATAAAGAACTCACATACTTATTGCAAAATATTATTAGTTATCGAAACAAATGAAAGATCGTGGATGTCGCCTAGAGGGGGAGTGAATAGGCGCTTTAAAATAATTACGGTTTAGGCTTGAACAAATGCGGAATAAACCTAGCGGTTAATTTGTCAAGCACAAAACCTAAAACAACTAGGCTCACCTATGTGCACCAACAACTTATGCTAAGCAAGATAAGCAACTATGAGATAGCAAGATATACGACAAAGAACAATATGGATATCACCAAGTAAAGTGCATAAGTAAAGGGCTCGAGTAAGAGATAATCGAGGCACGCAGAGACGATGATGTATTCCGAAGTTCACACCCTTGCGGATGCTAATCTCCATTTGGAGCGGTGTGGAGGCACAATGCTCCCCAAGAAGCTACTAGGGCCACCGTAATCTCCTCACGCCCTCGCACAATGCCAGATGCCGTGATTCCACTAAGGGACCCTTGAGGGCGGTCACCGAACCCGTACAAATGGCAACCCTTGGGGCCGGTCACCGAACCCGTACACTTCGGAAACCCTTGGGGGCGGTCACCGGAACCCGTAAAATTGCTCGGGGCGATCTCCACAACCTAATTGGAGACCCCGACGCTTGCCCGGAGCTTTACACCACAATGATTGAGCTCCGAACACCACCAACCATCTAGGGCGCCAAGGCACCCAAGAGGAACAAGCTCTAGGGTGCCCAAACACCCAAGAGTAATAAGCTTCTCAAACATCACTTCCACGTATCACCGAGGAAAACTCAAACCGATGCACCAAATGCAATGGCAAGGGCACACGGAGTGCCCAAGTCCTTCTCTCCCAAATCCCACCAAAGCAACTAATGCTAGGGAGGAAAATGAGAGGAAGAACGAAAGAAGAACACGAAGAACTCCAAGATCTAGATCCAAGGGGTTCCCCTCACTTAGACGAGAAAGTGATTGGTGGAAACGTGGATCTAGATCTCCTCTCTCTTTTCCCTCAAAAACTAGCAAGAATCCATGGAGGGATTGAGAGTTAGCAAGCTCGAAGAAGGTCAACAATGGAGGAAGAACACGAGCTCAAAGGGATTAGGTTCAATGGGGAAGAAGACCCCCTTTTATAGGTGGGAAAAAATCCAACCGTTATGCTCACAGCCCGCACAGAGCGGTACTACCGCTCCAAGGAGTGGTACTACCGCTAGGGCGGTATAACCCCTTTGAAAAACACCAGCGAGGAGGCAAAAGGCCAGTAGAACCGCTGGAGCGGTACTACCGCTCGTCCTCACGGTACTACCGCAAATGGTAGCGGTACTACTGCTTGCGAGCGGTACTAGAAAAATACTTCTGTGCCTACTTCCACTGAGCAAAACACGAGATTTTGGTCCGGAGCGGTACTACCGCTTAGGAGCCACGGTAGTACTGCTCTAGAGCGGTACTACCGCTCAGGAGCCGCGGTAGTACCGCTCTGGAGCGGTGGTAAAAAATTACATCCGCTCTAGTCACGGAAGTACCACTGCAGCCTTTACCAAAACAGGCACAACTTTTGCAAACGGACTCCGAATTCAACGAAACCAAGTTTGTTGGAAAGCTAACGACATGGGCTAACAAAATATTGATAGAAATATCAAGAATAAGAAAATGAGAAAAGTCCCATAAGAAAATGGTGAGAACCCTTCATCGGATAAGACCGGTAAAACCTCCAACACCGAAAACATCATAGAAGTCGCATGCGAACTCCATATTCGATGAACTCAAGCTTGTCATCAAGATGACCATAAGCTCAAAGACTCACAAAGATAACCAAACAAGAACCAAGAAACATGATGCAAGTATGCAATGGTTTGAGCTCTCTACTAACGATACGATCAAGCTATCAACTTGAGAGCCCCCCTTGATAGTACGACAAACGATCCTATAACTCGGTCTCTCAACTACCACCACGAGACCGGTAAAATAGAAAACCTATCAAGGGCAAACATTTGCCTTGCACATGGTCCGCTTGAGCTAGATGAAGACGATCTTGACTCCCTCAAGTTGGACCACCTTTCTTGATTGCGTTGGCTCGATGAAGACTAGATGATTGCTCCCCCATAGTTCACTATGGGTGAGCCACTCTTCGGCACATCTTCACAAGTCCATTGACACCACAATGGATGGCAAGATTCAAGCACTTGATCTCTTCGTGATGCTCCACTTGAACTTGCACACGACAATCTTAATGACGATCACCACTTGATGTCATCCTTTCCATGGGTTGTATGATATCTTCCTCTTGACACAAGCCCATGGATACGTACCTAACCCCACATACAGCTCTCACATAGACCATGGGTTAGTACATAAAGTGCAATGGACAATGCTTACCATACCATGGGATCACTTGATCCCTCTCGGTACATCTTCTACGCTTTGTGAGTTGATCAACTTGATTCACTCTTGACTTAGTCTTGATCAACCTTGAATCTTTGCAACTCTCTTCATTTGGATGATGTCTTGAAGGTAAACATGAATGATCACACAACCTTCTTCTTCAAGTCATGCTTGCAATAAGCTCAACACTCATATGACCAATCTTTGGATAATTCCTTAATAGCACCTTGGTCATCACAAACTCTCATTGAAACCAACAAATGGACTCCAAGAAAAGCCTATGGGCAAACCCTTCAAATATAACTCAAGGAAACCATTAGTCCATAGATATTGTCATCAATTACCAAAACCACACATGGGGGCACCGCATGTCCTTTCAATCTCCCCCATTTTGGTAATTGATGACAATCACTTTCAAGAGAGTTTATACAAGGAATTATGTATCACCATGCAATGCACCAACCAATAATGCATGCAAATGAGATGCAAATGCTAAGGAAACAAAAACCAAAGCTACTCCACAAAACTCTCTGAAAGTTGTCCCCCATTGGCATCGATCGCCAAAATGGGCGAAAAGCTTAGAAGGCTAATATAAATTGTGGTCCTCCATAAATTGTGTATTTCTCAACAAGAGAGTGGAATGCAATACACATATCCAACTGCCAATACTTGGAGGAAGACAAACTATATTGATGCCCAAAGATTGCAACAGAAATATATGCCACAAAGACATAACAAAGAGAGACACAAGCAATCAGAAGATACCAATTGAAGCAAGCAATCAACGGATATCAATTGAACCAACTAGACCAATGATCCTACATGCCACAAGAATAAACATATTATGAAAAGCACAAAGGAGTGTTCTAAAGAAACTAGACAAGCTCCCCATGATTTGTGCACACATAAGAATTTTTGTATTTGAATACAAAGTGCACAAAATAGGATCATAGCTCCCCCAGAATCAATAGAAACTCACATCCAGTGCAAGTGAGCATATAGGAAACAAAGCCTAGCGCTTGCAACAAGCACATGGTTGAGCAACATGTAAAAGAGGCAACTTAAGAATAGGCTCAACCAAAATGATGTGTGTGAGTCATGGCGAAGCAGTTGAGAAGACTAAAATTAGGATGAGCATTAAGCATCAACATAGTCTTGAAAGAATGAGGCACACGGTGGAAGGCCTATCATTCCCACACACAACTGGCAAATGGGTTCACAAGCTTACTAATAAGCAAAAGAGAACCTATGCTTGTGACAACCCGTGGTGAAGATAAACGAGGGGAGGCTCATCAAGACGAGGGATACCAATTAAGATGGAAAAAACCTCATAAAGATAAGAAAGAGGAAAATAATCTTCACCACACAAGAGTGCAACAAGATGCAACGATAGAGGACACGCACTCAAGGCAAAAGCTTTCACAGAGCCACCAAAGAAATAACATAAGAAAGACAAGGTGGACGTGAAAGAAAGGATATCAACTAGAGATGTAATTTCTCTCAAGTGTATAAGGTTCTATTGAGACAAAATCATGATGATATATATATCTACAAAGAAGGATGTACACCCGAAATAGTTACAACACGAAGGAACAAGATATCCACAAGGAAGTCATAAATATACCAATAAGATATTTGCTTGAAAGCATAGCACTTGGCTAGATATGGTCTTATTGTATATAAATGAAGTCCAAACACACATCCATCAAAGGCATCACAACTAGCAACAAGAGATCATCGTTGGGATGCTTTGAGAAAGGAAACAAATATCACAAGATATGAAATGAATATCATGCCAAGATGCAACCTACACAAGGTTGAATGCAAGAGGAGAAAGCATGAATAGATACTTGTTACCGACATATCATTGGAAGGATGTAGTAGATACCAATTGAAGGTAGATAGTAGTTCATTGATCATCCTAGCTTGACTCCAATATGCACATGGTGACAACACCTTCCTTGTGAGTGAGCCGAGCATCCAATGCATCTCCAAATGTTCCTAGAAGAACAACACAAACTAAACGGTACCCAAACTCATCGGGGCCAAATAGTTAGAAACACCAATACATAGGACAAACTCCACATAAATATGTGCATATAGATATGAAAATGAATTTCATGCACATCTCATCCAAATTGAGACTAGGTGGAGTTTCCGCTATATATTGAGTCAAAGAAAGAAAGCATGCCAAATGAAATACATGAAGTAAACATGCATGCTCAAGACTTTCAAAACCCGAAACCAAAAGACAAAGAAATGCCAACTGAAAAGGATACCAAATGGAGAAATCATCACTTGGAAGATATCATTAAAGATACATCATCAAAATAAGCAAAAAACACACGAAAAACAGAATCTGTCAAAAACAAAATAGTCTGTAGCAATCTGTAACTTTCGACTACTTCTGTAACTCTAACAATTCTGAAATAAATTGTTGGACGTGAGGAATTTGTCTATTAATCATCTGCAAAACTAATTAACCTAAAATCACTCTTCTGTAAAACATTAGAGCTATTCTCATAAGGGAAAACGTTTCTGTTTTTTACAGAAAGATCGCAAAGACTTCACCCAAGTCTTCCCAAAGGTTCCACTTGGCACAAACACTAATTAAAACATAAAACCACATCTAAACAAAGGCTAGATGAATTATTTATTACTAAACAGGAGCAAAAAGCAAAGAATAAAAATAAAATTGGGTTGCCTCCCAACAAGCGCTATCGTTTAACGCCCCTAGCTAGGCATAAAAATAGATATAGATCTAGGTATTGCCATCTTCGGTATGCAATCCATAAGTGGCTCTCATAATATATTCATAAGGCAATTTAATTTTATTCCTAGGAAAGTGTTCCATGCCTTTCCTTAACAGAAATTGGAATCTATTTTTTCCTTCTTTCATATCAATAATTGCACCAATCATTCTAAGGAAAGGTCTACCAAGAACAATATGACATGTAGGATTGCAATATATATCAAGAACAATAAAATCTACGGGCACATAATTCCTATTTGCAATAATAAGAACATCATTAATCATTCCCATATGTTTCTTAATGGTGGAATCCGCAAGATGCAAATTTAAAGAAACAATCATCAAATTCACGGATACCTAGGACATCACACAAAGTTTTTGGAATCGTGGAAACACTAGGACCCAAATAACACAAAGCATAGCATTCATAATATTTAATCTTAATTTTAGGTTCCCACTCATCATAAAGTTTTCCAGGGATAGAAACTTCTAATTCAAGCTTTTCCTCATAAGATTGCATCAAAGCATCAACGATATCTTTAGTAAAAGCTTTATTTTGATTATAAGCATGAGGAGTATTTAACACGGATTGCAACAAAGAAATACAATATATCAAGGAGCAATTATCATAATTAAATTCCTTGAAATCCAAAATAGTGGGTTCATTGCTACTTAAAGTTTTGACCTCTCAATCCCACTTTTATCAACTTTTGCTTCTAGATCTAAAAACTCCGAATCATTGGGACACCTTTTAACTAAAGTTGACTCATCTCCAGTCCCATCTTTATCAAGATTCATATTGGAAAACAAATATTTAATAGGAGTCACATTATCACTTTTAGATCTTCATCATTATTATGTAGATCTTCTGGTTTAGCGGCCATCTTATTAACTAAGGTGGCTTGTTTATCCAAAATTTGGCCTACTAAATTTTGAAGATGAGCAAACTGAGATTTCAGACCATAAATTCCTTAGACATATCATCAAGCTCTCTATTCATGTACTCCATAAAAAAATTGTTCTTTAAGCTCATTTTTGAATAAATTATTCTGCTCAACTTGCAAAGACATGCTTCTAACATTGTTTTCAATTTCTTCGAACCTCCTAAGGTGAGGATCAACAATTTTTGGGAAAGCCATCAATGCAAACAGGCACACCAACACACAAGCATGCAAGAAGCAAATGAGAAGAGACAAAAGGAAGAGGGGCAAAAAAGGTAAAGGTTTTCGAAAATCATTTTAGAAGTGGGGGAGTGGAAAACGAGAGGCGAATGGCAAATAATATAATGCGAGGGAGAAGAGTTTATGATGGTTACTTGGTATGTCTTGACTTGGCATAGATTTCCCCGGCAACAGCGTCGGAAATCGGCAAGTTGACGGGAGATCAAATATTGTCTTGACTTGGCGTAGGTCTCCCCGGCAACGGCGCTAGAAATCCTTCTTGCTACCTCTTGAGCTTGCGTTGGTTTTTCCTTTGAAGAGGAAAGGGTGATGCAGCAAAGTAGCGTAAGTATTTCCCTAATTTTAGAACCAAGGTATCAATCCAGTAGGAGATGACACACAAGTCACCAAGTATGTGCAAAAACAATCAAGAACCTTGCAACCCATGCGATAAAGGGGTTGTCAATCCCTTCACGGTCACTTGCAAAAGTGAGATCTAATAAAGATAGTAAAGTAAATATTTTTGGTATTTTTTGTTATATAGATTCGAAAGTAAAGATTGCAAAATAGTAAACGAGATGCGATATAAATGGAAAAGAGATGTAATATAATAGGAAAGAGATCCGGGGGCTATAGGTTTCACTAGTGGCTTCTCTCAATATAGCATGTATTACGGTGGGTGAACGAATTACTGCCGAGCAATTGATAGAAAAGCGCATTATTATGAAGATATCTAAGGCAATGATCATGAACATAGGCATCACGTCCGTGTCAAGTATACCAAAACGATTCTGCATCTACTACTATTACTCCACACATCGACCGCTATCCAGCATGCATCTAGAGCATTAAGTTCGTAAGAACGAAGTAATGCATTAAGCAAGATGACATGATGTAGAGGGATAAACTCAAGCAATATGATATAAACCCCATGCTTTTATCCTCGATGGCAACAATACAATACTTGCCTTGCTGCCCTTACTGTCACTGGGAAAGGACACCGCAAGATTGAACCCAAAGCTAAGCACTTCTCCCATTGCAAGAAAGATCTATCTAGTAGGCCAAACTAAACCGATAATTCAAAGAGACTTGCAAAGATATCAAATCATGCATATAAGAATTCGGAGAAGAACCAAATAATATTCATAGATAATCTTGTTCATAAATCCACAATTCATCGGATCTCGGCAAACACACCGCAAAAGAATATTACATCGAGTAGATCTCCAAGAATATCGAGGAGAATTTTTTATTGAGAATCAAAGAGAGAGAAGAAGCCATCTAGCTAATAACTATGGACCCGAAGGTCTGTGGTAAACTACTCACGCTTAATCGGAGAGGCAATGGTGTTGATGTGGAAGCCCTCCGTGATCAATTCCCCCTCCGGCAGATCGCCGGAAAAGGCTGCAAGATGGGATATCACTGGTATAGAAGGTTGCGGCGGTGGAAAAGTGGTTTCATGGCTCCCCCTAATGTTTCTAGGGTATAAGAGTATATTAGGCGAAAGAAGTACGTCGGTGGAGCTACGAGGGGCCTACGAGGGTGGGGGCGTGCCTACCCCCCTTGGCGCGCCCTCCTGTCTCTTGGACACCTCGTGGCGTTTCTGACTTCAACTCCAATTCTTCTGGATTGCTTTCGGTCCAAGAAAGACCATCGTGATGGTTTCATTTCGTTTGGACTCCGTTTGGTATTCCTTTTCTGCAAAACTCTAAAATAGGCAAAAAAACAGAAACTGGCACTAGGCCTCCGGTTAATAGGTTAGTCTAAAAAATAATATAAAAGAGCATATTAAAGCCCATTAAACATCCAAAAAAGATAATATAATAGCATGAAACAATAAAAAATTGTAGATACGTTGGGACGTATCACGCGCCGACGGATGCAAGCAGAGCGCGCCGTGGCGCCTAAAGGCGAGTAGAGCGTGCTGCGGCGCCTAACGGCGAGCATAGCGCGCTATGGCGCCTAACGGCGAGTAGAGCTTGACGAGGGACGCGAGTAGAGGCCAGCATAGTGATACGTGGCAAATAATATGAACTGTGCGAGCGATGTCGGAGACATCAAGCACGAATCAAATTAGAGTTGTGTGTGCGATACGTGGCATACAATTGATGCATCCGATCTGTTTGTGATGGAATAAGCCGTGTGTGTTGTGGTCAAACACTTGTTGGTATATAACCTTAAATTTAACCAACAAAATGTTAATGCATGTTACGAAAATTATATTACTGGAAACTATGTTCAAATACGAATCCGACGATATAATCATTGGCGACATGCATTCATATTTTATTAGTTAAATCCTACTTATAAACCAGGATGGGGGTATACTAGGTAATTAAATCACAAATGTTTTTTTATTAACCGTATGTGTACCTGTCCTTTCGTCCTCCTCTCGCACATCTTGTCACCCCGTTGCGCAGACAACTTCGAGCGCAAGCTTCAGCAGCGCAGGGGGCGTTCTTTTGGCAAAATGGTGGTGATCCCGTTCCTGCGCAACCGCGCAGGTTCCCGTGCAAGCTTCCCTCTCAACTCGGTGAAATTCCCCAAAATCCCAATGCTTACCAGCGTACTATATAAAACCTCGTGGCCAGCGAGTCATGCGTTGCATTTTCCCCTCCCTCCATGTAGCTTATCTCGTCTACTTCGCCCACAATCGCCAATGGCACCGGTCCGTCGTCGTTGCTCAGCCACTCCGCTATCATCGGAGGACAGCTCCAGCTAGGAGGCTACACCGCGGCGGCGGCACAATCCTGACATAGTGTAGTAAGCGTGGCGTCCCTGTTGGGTGTGCGCGAAACACCCACCACACGCTCGACCGTCGTTGCCCGTCGGCAGCTGTTGCCGGCCGCCGTTGCCGCGACACCACTATCAAAAGCAAGGGCCATCACCTGCTCTGCCGCCGCGGCCCAAAGGCGGGAGGTAGCCGTCGTGGCCGCCACTCCACTATCGGCCACCATGGCCATCACCCGCTCCGCCATTGTGGCCCGAAGGCGTGATGTGGTTGTCGTGGCCGCCTCCTCATCGTCGGTCACCGTGGCCACCAGCCCACCATCGACCGCCGGGATCATCACCCACTCCACCACCGCCGCCCGAAGGCGGGAGGCGGAACTGGAGGCCCGCACGTGCGTCAGCGACCTTGCGCACTACATCGAGTTCCTGTGGGAGGAGAAGGAGCGCCTCATCGAGCATGCAAAGAGCCTTACCGCAGCCATGGCCACAGGACACGCCGACGCAAAGGCGAGGAATCAGGAGATTATGAGCAGTCTGGTCGCTTAGAGAGGGGTCATCTGAAGTGGCAGAGGGCATTCGAGGTGAGCGTCGGGTGAAGGTGCAGCAGCGACAGGCATCGTATTGCAGTTGTCCAGCTCGTCGGTAGGCTCCTCCTCCACTTCCTCTTACTGAGCGTGCTCGGTAGAGGAGGGGCTGCCAGAAGTAGTACAAAGCCCCCCGTAGTAGTAGTAGTATTTAGGGACTATTTTGTTCAGTTCATCTGACTATAGATGTGGTAGAACTGTACAACATACTTAGAATTAGCTAGTATATATAGTTGAACTAGCTATTTCAGTACGTGGTTGGCAACAATTGGGGAAAAGTTTGGTCGGTTCAGCTATCGAGTTGAACTGTTTGTATAAATTAATGATGACTGCTTAATCTATGAATGAAATCTATGCTTAATTACTAAATTTTAGTTGCAAAAATTAGATAGTGCTAGTGATTTTTAGTTGCATATTTTGACAAGTCGCAGTGTTACAAGGATTGACAAATGGCAATTTTACTAGACCAACAAATTTCCACCTTTCCAGTTTGACAAATGGCAATATACCCAATATGGCAGATGCAAATCTTACCAAATTGTCAGTACGTTGCACACGGGTCATAGGAAAAAATTGTTTGCGTTGAAGGGAGGTACAAATCCTTCTTGCCAAATTTGCTTTTGGCTTAGCACCAAAGTCTCGCTTTGCATACCTTATTCAATCTGAACCGTTTGCGTTGAAGAGATGCACAAATCCTGCATGATGAATTTTCCCTTGGCTTACTATGGAAGACAATAGCTCTCACTTCGCATATAGGTGTTCTATCTAAAACCTTAGCGATGAAGAGCTGCACAAATCCTGCTTGGCACACTGGGGAAGCTGTCGGTTTACATACGGGTGTTCTACTAAAATGTTTGTGATGTTACAGTGGGAGCTATTTGTTTCAAAATGCCTTTGTTGGCTGTTATTCGAGTGTGCCTTCTCTCAAAATGGACACGAAAAATGCCACAGCATGTCGGGTGCCATTCCATGATAGCATGCCAAGTTTAATGAATTTCATATGAGTTTTGGATTTACTAGAATTTAAAAACAACGTATCTCAACATTTTGTCGGCAATCAATAGTGCCCTGGTGTTGGAAATTCATTCCCATTTCTTGCATGGGACCTATGCATGCACCCAAGGACACAGATTTGATTTTTCAACCAATTTATATGCACTGGAGCATGTGCACGTAATTCAAATTTGAATTATGCACATAAAATGCCTAGAAAACCCAATTAATGTATAAAAATGTCCAAACGAACCCTGAAAAATTCCAAACTTTAAAACAACACTCCTGTTGTTCTATGTTAACACTAGAAATTTTTTGAAAGCAATAAGAGGCAGCGGATATCGTTTTCTCCCCAAAGGTGGCACGTTCCCTACTGGAATCATCAGGCTTGTTGTGAGAAGCTCTGGTTTGTGAGAAGCTTATACCCAAACCTGTCCCAAATGGGACAAAAAAATTACCACGGCATGTTGAGGCCGCTCCATGATAGCATGCCAACTTTCATGAATTTCAGACGAGTTTTGGATTTACTAGAATTTAAAAACCAGGTATCTCAATGTTTGCGGCCGAGTGACGGTGGCAGGGTGTTTGACATTCATTCCCATTTCTTGCATGGGACCCTAAGCATGCAACCAAGGACACATATTTGAATTTGCAACCAATTTATATGCATTAGAGCATGTGCCTATAGTTAAAATTTGAATATGCACAGAAATGCATTGAAAACTCGATTATTGTATAAAAATGTCCAAACGAACCCCGAAAATTTCCAAAATTTAACACAACACTCCTGTTGTTCTATGTTGACACTAGAGGAAAAATTGAAATCAAGAAGAGGCAACAAATATCGTTTCGTCCAAAAAGGTGAAATGTTCCCTACCGTAACCATGAGGCTTGTTGCGATAAGCTCTGGTATGTGGGAAGCTTATACCCCCACCAGCCCCAAATGGGACAATATTTTTACCACTGCATGTTGATGTTGTTCCATGATAGCATGTCAAGTTTCATGAATTTCACACGAGTTTTCGATTTACTAGAATTTTAAAACTATGTATCTCAGTGTTAGCGGGCAAGCGACGGTGGCAAAGATGTTTGACATTCATTCCCATTTCTTGCATGGGACCTAAGGTTGCAACCAAGGACATATATTTGATTTTTCGACCCGTTTATATGCATTGGAGCATGTGCATGTAGTTCAAATTTGAATTATGCACATGAATGCATAGAAAACTCAGTTAATGTATAAAAATGTCCAAGCGAAACCCGAAAAAATCCCAAAAATTGACACAACACTCCTGTTGCTCTGTGTTGACACGAGAAATTTTTGTAAGTAAGAAGTGGCAACAGATATCGTTTCGTCCCCAAGGTGGCACATTCCCTACCAAAACCACCAGATTTGTTGTGAGAGAAGCTCTTGTTTGCGAGAAGCGTATACCCAACCTGCCACAAATGGGACAATATTTTTACCACGGCATGTCAATGTCGTTCCGTGATATCATGTCAAGTGTCATGAATTTCAGACAAGTTTTCGGTTTACTAGAATTTTGAAACCATGTATCTCAATGTTAGCAGCCGAGTGATAGTGTCAGGGTGTTTGACATTCATTCTCATTTCTTGCATGTGACCTAAGCTTGCAACGAAGGACAAACATTTGATTTTGCAACCCGTTTTTATGAACTGGAGCATGTGCATGTAGTTCAAATTAATTATGCACATAAATGCCTAGAAAACTCAGTTAACGTATAAAAATGTCCAAACGATCCCCGAAAAAGTCCAAAATCTAACACGACACTCCTGTTGTTCTATGTTGACACCAGGAGAAAAATTGAAAGGAACAAGAGGCGACGAATATCATTTTGTCCACAAATGTGACATGTTTCCCTAACGGAACCATAAGGCTTCTTGTGAGAAGCTTTGGTTTGTGAGAAGCTTATACCATAACCTGCCCCAAATGGGACAATATTTTTTACCCCAGCATGTTGATGTCGTTCCATGATAGCATGTCAAGGTTCATGAATTTCAGACTAGTTTTGTATTTACTAGAATTACAAAAGCAAGCATCTCAACGTTTGCGGAGAGCCACAGTGCCATGGTGTTTGAAATTCATCCCCATTTCTTGAATGGGACATAAGCATCAACCCATGGACACACATATATCATTTTACAATCCATTTTGTTGCACCAGAGCATGTTCATGTAGTTTAATTTTTGAATTGTGCACCTGAAATGCCAAGAAAACCAAGTTAATGTATAAGAATGTCCAAACGAACCCTGAATAATTCCAACTTTTTTGCCGATGCACCTATAGTTGCATGTTCACTCCAGATAAAAGTTTTAACAATTCAAACACCATCCTTTGCAGCTGTGACCCCATTATGTAATTCAAATCAAGATGAAAAATCAAGTAGATCACACTCACTTTATTATCACCAACCGTGTGAGAGGCAGCACAAAATATCTTGGAGCATCGTCGGAGTATAGTACGCATATGGCTTACGTCAGAAGGTGCGTCAGCTACAGTCCATAGCCGGCGTGTCAAGCACACTAGCTCGCTCCCCAAATATCATTTCACTGTTCAAATCTCGCCGGTGAAAGATGGGGACGTGGACCCGCTTTGTGAGGGTAACTTTCGCGGCCCACTCCGGCGAGAGCGCGGCCGCAACCGCCAGGCGTTTGCTAACAAGCTTCATTGAGCGTGGCCACAATCTGTGTCCGGGCAGCCAATGTCGGATTTCGGGTTCCGCAAACCCTCGAGGGGTTCGAACTCTAGGGTGCGTGTGAAGATCTCACACTCCCCAATCTGCCTACTCGCCAATCTCACAGCCTAGCGTGTCGAGCTCGAAGGAAGTGGGACACGGTCGTTTACCCATGTTCAGGCCACCTTGCAGTGTAAAACCATACTCCTGCTTTGTGGTGGATTTGCATCGAGGGGCTGAGGATGACCTAGTACAGGGGAGAACAACCTCGGGAGGTGTGTTCTTGAGCTCAAGTGAGGTAGTGAGGGTGGAGTGGATGTGGTTCGTCCTCCCCTCTCCCATGGTGGTGGCTAGGTCCTATTTATAGTAGCCTTGGTCCTCTTCCCAAATGAAGGCGGGAAGGGATCCCACAACGACCAAATTTGAAGGGAGACAACAAGTACATCTTATCCTGACTAAAGTGGTCTTCACCTGCAAAAGCCTTCTGGTCGTGACGCTGCGGTGGGCTCGGTGATGAACTTCGTCCTGGCGGTCTTGATCTTGCTGCACGGGAATGGAAACCTTTGGCTACTTGCTCGGGACTCTGCGCTTGCTGCTTGCCTTCTTTGACCAAAGAGGAAACTGGTACACTACGCCCGCTGGTGCCCGCCTGGCCTCGATCGTCATGGCACACGTCATCCGAACCTCATGAGGTGAGCCTTGCATAGAAATATCTGCTCCTGGGGAGCCAGCCAGAGGAGGCTGATCCCTTTGGAGGTCTTGGTGTTGTCCGCCTCGCGAGGCTTGGCCCCTCACGTGGGTCTTGGGTTGTTGATGTCGAAACTGGGTCGTACTGGGCCGTCGATGGAGCCACCCCGCGGCAGGTAGGCAAGTCTGGATAGCCCCGTATCCGAACACCGACAGTAGCCCCCAGGCCCAAGGCGCACTCGGACTTGGCTTCTACGCGAAGCCAAGAGGCAAGTGCAGAGCACCGCGGGCCCCAACCGTATGCGGCCTTGGCGACACATGGCGATCGATGGGATGTGGGAGTCTCCACTTCCCCACGCCGCCTTGAAATCCGCCAGGCCTGGCGGCCGCCCGTTGCTAGTGTAGCCTGCCTCCGTTGATTGTCGCGCTTGGCCTTGGCTCCTTCTCGCCCCCAAACTCGCAACCCCTCTCGTGGATCCGGTGCCAACGTTTTCTCCCTCCTTGCTTCCGCCATGGCCCCAAGCAGAGGAAGAAGGGGAAGTCCCGTGCTCCAGACGAAACCCCGCCGGCCTTGGAACCTGCTCTCGAGAGGTCGATGGTGATCAACCGAGAGGGGCTATCCAAGGTCCACCCAGCTCTTACCACTGATTCCAATGAGTGGAAGGCGACGATTGCGTGGCCTGCCTCTCGGTCTGCGGTCGACATGGATGTCATCAAGATCCCTATCCATCTTCACGCCCTCTTCGCGGGCCTGATTCCTCCTTTTCCCCTTTCTTCAATGCCATACTCTCGCACTACCAGATCCATGTGCTACACCTGGACCCGATCCATCATCCTCCTCGACATCTTCGCCTTCCTTTGCGAAGCCATCGTCGGCATCGCTCCTTCGGTAGCTTTGTTTTGACATTTCTTCTTGCTTCGTCTACTTGACGCCCGCCAGCGCTCGAGGTGGGTGGCCTTCCAAGATGTTGTGGCGACGGTTAGCTCGGGGATTGACTTCAAGATCTCGCCAGATGCGAAGGGGTTTCGGAAACAGTGGCCGTTTGTAGACGCTGGCACGCGCAGCCCCCTGCTCCTGACCCCTCGAGCGCCAGCGGTGCGCAGCTTCGGCTGGGGGCACATGAAGCTTGTCGGCCATCGGCTTGCCCGTGTGTGGACTTGACTGACCAGGCTGAATAAGCTCGGGGTGACGGTGCCGATGGTGCTACAGGAATTCATCCAGTGGCGCATCACCCCACTCCAGTGCCATTCCTGCCCAATGTGGGCCTTCACCGGCGCCAAGGACCCCATGAGGCTCCAGCTGCCTGCGCTTCCTTCCAAGATGCTGCGCATGGTACTCGGGCTTCTGACGAGCGACCAAGAGCCAGCTGCACTTCCAGGGGAGGCCTACCTCCTGTACCAGTGCTCGAACAAGGTGGACTTTGTGAGGCAGATGCCCCTCTTTGACGAGTGGGGGTTGCGCCCGGTAGGCCTCGAAGGGCCTCGCGAGAATCCTATCCTCGTGGCTCCCTTGCTCATCGATCCGGTGGCGCATGCCCTTAGTGTGGACGCAGGGGGGGCGCACGCCACCGAGTACCATTGGGGCGACCACCGGGGGTCAGGTGCCGCCGATTTCCCAAGAGGCAGATACTCCTGAGATCTTGGCGAGGGCCCCTGAAGGAGTCTCCGGGGGGCTGGTGCGACCCGATGCCCTTGAGGCGACCGCTATTGAGACTCGGGCGAGCGGTCCCGAGGTAGTGGCTGATGGGCAGGTGCCTCCTTGCGCTCCTGAGGCTGCTGCCCAAGGGGCTCTGCCGAGCGCTCCAGCTACTGAGGATCGTTCCCGGAAGCCCGGCCGTCTTCGCCTGAATCTTGAAGCACTCCGCAAGAGGAAAGGGCCTCTGAGCTACAATGGTGATGCCTACCAGCCGCTAAAGCAGAGGAATTACATAGCCGTGGACGAGTAAGTACCTTATTCTAGTAACTTCTTGCGTGTCATGTCTTTCCCTGACCAAGGCTCCGTAGGATCCCTTCGGCCGCGGTGACTAGACCTCGGGAGAGGCGTCTTCCGGGGGCATCCGGCCCACTCCTGACCCCAAGCCCACTATGCCCGACTCCTGCACGAGGCACAAGGACAATCCAGGTGGCTAACGCCGCTGCTGGGGGACCGCGGCCTTGAGCTTCCAACATCCTTCCTTCGCGACTTGGTCTGGGATGCAGGAGGCGCGCCAAGGGCCCCTCCGTTAGCCACCATTGACGGTTGAGCACCCTCGGCATCGGCTTCGTCTTCAAGCAGTAGGGCCGCGCCTCCAGCCCCCTGCCGGAGGCAGGCGAGATACTGCACACCCCTCTTTTAGCCCCCGGCACGGAGGAAGGGCCTGGCCGCGTGCTGGAGTTCGCGCGTGGGTGCAGTGTTGTCCGTCATGAGCTTTTTGGCCAGGCGATGCGTGTGCTGCTTCGACTTGGAGGAGAGCTTGCTGACGTCGACGCCCACCTGCAGACGTAGGATCTCCGCCTGGCGCGCGAGTGGCACCAGTTGAAGGTCTCCATCAATCTTGGGCGCCTTTAGCATTAGCGAGCAAGCGCCAACACCGAGGCATCCCTTGCAATTTCTTGGGTAGCTTGCACCCATGCTTAGGAGGAGGCCAGGGCCGCCGACCATCATCACGAGGTGGCTGAGAAGCGCGAGCGGGAACTCCAAGTCTCAAACGCTACCCTTGAGCAGCAGGTTGAAGCGCGTAGGGCTGCCTTGGCTACGTCACGAGGCGAAGCACTTCTTGATGAGGTGGAAATCCAGAAGCGCGAGGAGGAGCTAGTGCTGGACGTTGTGGAGTGCAACCTGGATCTTAAACGACTGGAAGTGAGGGAGCGTTAGGCAGCCACTGCTGACAATGTCGTTGCCACCCTAGAGGCCAGGGTTCAACAAGAGGTCAATCGGAAGGTGGCGGGGGTTTGCACGGCTCTTGCAGACGAATATCGCCTGAAGTTGGAGATCTATGAGGCCGAGCTTGAGGGTAGGTCCGCCGCCCTGAAGACGAAGTTGGAATCTGCGGAGCAGCACGAGGGAGCCGCCAAGGAAGCTCAGGTCTCCCCCGAGTCCGCCTTGGCCTCTACTCGCGCTGACCTGTCTTTCCTTTACCAGCAGACCGAGGACGCCACGTCCCTCACGGAGAAGGCCGCGGACGAAGCGAACCGCGACCGGACGATGCAGCATGAGCACACCTTGCTCCAGGCCCTCAGAGTCAGAGCCAACCAAGCCTTGGGCACCATTTGTGATGAGAGCGCTCCTCACCCACACGAGGATGACTACGCCAGCCACCTCCGCTTCTTCAGCGACATCGTGACCCGCCTGGAGGATAGGGCCGCAAGGGCTCGCGAGCTTGTTGAAGAGAGGAGCCGGGGTCTTCTTGGTTGTGCGTTCTCATGCGTCTTCAGTCACGTCCTCAACCGTGATCCTCAATTCACTTCGACATCGTGATTTCCCATGCCCGTGGTGATCCAGGACAACCTGGCCGGCTGGGTGGATGATCATGTGGATGCCCTGGTAGCGGAGTTTTCTCCTGAGGATGACGCGGTCATGATTGCGGCTGGAGAAGACGGTGCAAGTAACAAGGATGAGGAGGATGATCATGACAGCGCGGACGGAGATGGTGAATACGTTGCATCCAACTAGGCCTGTGTTTCTCCTTTCCTTTGACCTATATGAAAAGAAACTCCAGACATAGCCTTGTGGGGCGTGCGAGCATTTTTCAAAAGGGTCCCCTTACGATGTATGAAATGATGAATGCTTTTGAAGTAGGGTCTGGAGTGTGCCCTAGCGAGCCCGTGGGCTCCTGATGGGGTAATTATTGCGACATATCTTTGGTTTTGCGGGTCTCGAGAGGGTCTTGATGACGTAGTGGCGTTCGTCCCTCGAGGAAAGCTTTCCATGAGCTCACGAGATTTTAAGCCTCTTGAGGAGCCTGCTGACCTGCACTAGAGTGCCTCGCACAGAGCCGATTGCCGGGTTATGGCAAGGTACACGCATGGTGGTCGTATTCCTGACGCCCGGGAGGGGCCTTAGCATCTCTGGGGCAAGCCCAAACATGCTTAATGCGCATGTACCACACCCATCCC